>NC_077227.1:740949967-741212467 GCF_027887165.1 Monodelphis domestica | reverse complement strand
ATAGTAGTAGTAGTAGCAGAAGTAGAAGTAGCAGTAGTAGTAGTGTAGTAGTAGTAGTGTAGTAGTAGTAGTAGTAGAAGTGTAGTAGTAGTAGTGTAGTAGTAGTAGTAGTTGTAGTGTAGTAGTAGTAGTAGTAGTAGTAGTAGTGTAGTAGTAGGAGTGTAGTAGTAGAAGTGTAGTAGTAGTAGTGTAGTAGTAGTAGTGTAGTAGTAGTAGTGTAGTAGTAGTAGTAGTTGTAGTGTAGTAGTAGAAGTGTAGTAGTAATAGTAATAGTGTAGTAGTAGTAGTCATTATAGTAGTAGTAGTAGCAGAAGTAGTAGTAGTGTCTGTAAAATGATATTAAACACATTTGTCTTTTCTAATTGGATTATTAAGAGGATCATGATAAATATTTGTGGCATATGGGTTATATAAACTCTCTAGTGATATAGAAACATACTTCCTAGCCTCTGTGACCCTGGACAAGTCACTTAACCCCATTGTCTAGTCCTTACTTCTCTTCTGCCTTGGAACCAATACAAAAAAGGTCATATCAAGTTCTCTTCCCCTCATCATTTCAGATTTATGTCTTTTCCATAACCATTAGAATACAAGCTCCCTGAGGACTGTTATTTTTGCCATGTTTTTCTCAAGGTATTCCAAGCATTGTTCCCCCTGATTGGGACATAGTAGGTCCTTGTGAACTGTTTACAATTGATATATTAAGAGGAAGAATATGAATTTGGTGAATATATTGAAAGACAATACTTGTCCAAAAGTGGTGCACAAAATGGGCAGACAGCATTGGGCTTAGGGAGTCAGATTATTGCAGCTCAGGCTGGGCTTTGCTCTTTGCTAGTTCTGTAACCCTGAGCAAATCAATTAGATGCTCCTTGCCTCAGTTTCCTTAATAGGTAGCAATGACTTGAATTGCCCGATTCATACTTTTTAAACCTTGCAGCACGATCAGAAAGTGGGCTATTATTAATGCCTTTGTGGGAAATGGTCCCTCTAGACTGGATCCAAGGAAATCTCCCTAATTCTTGAAGAGAACCAGGAAGTCTAAGACTCCAGAATAACTTCTAGTTTCCTGGTCATCACCCTCCTCCTGACAGCTTTCTAACAGCATTTTCTTCCCTTTGCCTGGTATGCTGCCCTGCTTGCCCCCCACCTCTATCAGGACATTCCCATCAGACTCTTTAGTGCCTTCCTGCCTGTGACATGAGAGGTAGACAACCCATCAGCCAGGGTAGACTCGGACCTCCCATCTTCCCATCCCTCACTATTAATTATTCTTCAGAGGCATTTGTGACTCTCCTGAGACGTGGCTGGATTGTGATGTATCCAAATCTATATAATTTCACCAGTATTCCCCTTCATATGTTTACTAGCTGTGTTACCCTGGGCAAGCCAATTAACCTCTCTCCATGTGTCATTTTCATCACCTGTAAAACGAGCAGGTTGGCCTTGATGGCTGATAAGGTTTCTCTTAAGTCTAAGTTATGTCTTTGTGGTCGCCAATTTTGTAACATCCTAAGCCAGGGGATGCCAGGGGATGCCAGGCCATTAGACATGGCATTATTCTTCAACACCCACTGCCGTGGCACCACAGGATGGAGGCATTTTCCTTCACACATGATTCTACCACAGGGCATCTCTCAGCATTCTCCTTCCTCTGACAGATTAGAATTCATGAAGAAGTAGACCTGCTTGGAATCCGACCCTTTGTTTCTGTGCTTGGGGGTCCTTGTTTTGAAGTATGTTTTCTTTTCATTTTTTACCAGAGCTGATTGTTTTTATGGCTGTTCCTCTGGAGACTCTGAATGCCTCTACACTCCAGAAACACTCACATGCACACAAACACATAGGAACAAAAACAAAGAAGGGAGCCCCACAAAGGCAATGACCAAAAGAACTGTGTATGAAGCATATAGGGTAATCCCTCGGTGTGTGTGTAAGTGTGTGTGTGTGTGTGTGTGTGTGTGTGTGTGTGTGTGTGCACGCATGGTACAACACATTCCCAGATAAATAAATACAAGGCAATTTGAGGAGAACAAGAGCCTAAAAGCAGAGCAGGGAGGAAGGGTTTCACTGAAATTTCCCAGGAAAAAGTGACACACCTAAGTTTAGTTTCTTAAAGGAAATTAAGGACTTTAAGAATCAGAGAGGATTTCCAGAGAAAGAACTGCTGGAGTCAGAATACAAATAAACAGACAGTTTTTCACATGAATTTCTCTACGTTTTTATTTGGGGGTTGGTTTTAGTTTTATAGGAGTATTCTCTCCCAATAATGACCAATATGGAAGTCTTACCAGATTATACATGGATAACTCAGATCAAATTGCTTACCAGCTCCAGGAGAGGGGAGGGAAGGGAGAGAAAGAGATAATTTGGATCTTACACCTTCAGAAATCCTATGTGTAAAATTGCTATTACATGTAATTGAGAAAATAAAAAAGAATCAGATCAACAAAAGCTACATTGTAGGCATGAGAGCAATGAGTTTGTACAAAGGAATGGTGATGGGAAATGAGGTGGTTATTAGTCACATAATCACATACTCTCAGAATGAAAAGAAATCTTAATAACTCTATTGTCCTACTTGTGCCTAGAGGTGAACAAGAATCCTCTTAAAAGTATGGTAAGCCCATAGTTGATATTTAGCATCTGTACAAGAGCCACCAATAAAGGGGAATCCAAAGAAACAAATGTTATGGCCAGGGTAGAATACCAGAGGAAAGAAGTTCAGATTGTAACAGAGGTGTTTGGTTCCTTTTTTGGATTAGTCCCATTGTTAAAAAATTCTTGTTTTTTTTTGGTTGTTGTTGTTTTATTTTGTTTTCAGCAACTTTAACAGTTTGGGTTATTAAATATTGTGTAATTTTAATGGGTTTCTCCTGCAGCCCATTCAGTGTCCCCATAGCCCTCAGGGTCAATCATCATCATTATTGCCACTGCTTCTGAAGCTTCAGTGAAGATGAGGCAAAGATCAGCAGCCTGCTCTCCAGGCTTGCCAAATGAGTACCACCCAGGAGCAGCATGTGGTTCTATGAGTGCTAATTTTCATTGAAAAATGACTGCTCTCATGAAATCACTTTGAACATGCATCTAACTAATTTAAACTAACATAGAACTGATTGCACTGGCAGAAATATAGAGTATTTGAAAAGCAATAATTTAAGAGAAACATGGAAAGGTAATTGGAATCCACAATGTGAACTGAGATCTATTTTGCCCTGGAGACATTATGGATACACTGAAGATTTTTTAGCAAGGAGAAGACAATGCTGGATGATCTGTGTTTTATGGTTGGGTGACCAACAAGACACTAGACATTTTTTCCAGTTCTTACAAACTCTCCTGCCCATCTCTAACTCCCCTAAGAAGAATTATGTACAACAGGAAACATAATTGTAATGAACTTCACCTATCATGATACTAGGAAGCCGAACAAGGTTATTAATTCTTCATACTTGAAGAGGTCTAAAATGACATCACTACATTGGGGTCTATGTACAATTTGTCTAACTGAGACTGATCATGTCAACATGGGCCCAGAAAGCTCTACCATAGGTCAGGCACAAGAGGGCATATAAACATTTGGCATGGAGATATCTCTACATTTGTGCATCTCACGTTTCTTTTGAGTAAATGTAATTTGTTTTGCTTTGAGAGCACAGAACCATCTTTGACTCAGGCGAGCCAGCGAAGATAGTCCTGTGACAAAATCCCCCAGGTCTTACAATCAAAACTAAAGTTTTTCAGAGAGATCTTGAAAATGTCCTTGTATTGCTTCTTCTGATTTGTGTGTGAGCACTTACCTTGTATGAGTTCTCTGAAAAAGTCTTTTAGGCAAACATACATCAGGGTTTGGAACTTGCACAATCTACCAGTGTGCCCTGCCAGGAAATTGAGCTGCTTCCATTTGGACTGTCTTAGGAAGATTCTGAAGATTACTTGGCAAGATAAGATACTGAAAACTGAGGTCATTTCTCCAGCTGAACTATCAAGCATTCAGACTCCATGGCAGAGAGAATAACTCCAACAGGCTGGCCGTCTTCTTCAAATTCCAAACATTTGCCAAAAAGAGTATGCCATTTTGAAAGTTGGTGAAGCAGACTTTAACCCAGCAGTTCCAAGTAAAGCTTAATTCATTTTATGACCCAAAATGAGAAGAGAGGACATAGTTTGAAGAGTGATAAATGGCCTGAAGTTTGTAGAGGAGAAGGGTTAAATGACAATAACCTTTGTAAATATGAATTTTCCATGAACTAACCAATCAATCAATGACCACTTATTTAATATGCAACACACGAGGGAGAGTGTGATTGAGTGGATACAGAAAGTCAGTGGGAAAATGCAGATTGCCTGACTGAGAGTCAGGAAGACCTGAATTCAAATGCAGCCTCAGACACTTATTAACTATTTGACCCTGAAAAAAAGCACTAAACCTCTGTCTGACTCAGTTTCTCTAATTACAAAATGTGAATAATAAAGGCACCTTACCTTCTGCAGTGGTTGTGACCATCATAGCAGATGATATTTGCAAAACACTTTGTAAATCTTCAAACACAGTATTACGGCTACCTGTCGTTCTTAGAGTTGGTCTTAGAACCAGAAAGTTCTCCTCCAAATGTTAATTTGGCTGAGTGAGCCTGGACAAATCACTTAACTACTCCCAACTCAGTTTCCTCATCTCCAAAACGAGGAGAACAATAAGCCTACTTCACCAGATTGTTGTGAGGATTTAATGTGTTAATGAATATATAGCTTATATCAATGTTTGCTATGAGTTTTGTTTAGGTCTCAGTTCCTCATTTGTTAAATGAGGAGTTCTCCCCCATTAGACTGTGAGCTCCTTGAGGGCAGGGGATATTGATTGCCTCTTTTTATAAGCCAGACACAGTACCTGAGACATAATAGGCACTTAATAAATGTTTATTGATTGGTTGGGTTTGAACTAGATGACCCCTATGTCCCTTTTAGTTCTAAACCTATGATTCCATGATTCCATATCACACATGTTCAACCTTTTTCAACTTATGACTCATATTATTATTATTTTTATACAAGCTCATCTTGTTTTGTCCCAAGAGTCACACAGCTATTAAGTGTCTGAGGCCAGACTTGAACTCAAATCTTCTTGATTCCAGGTCCAGGGCTTTATTCATTGTGTCTAACACTGGGCTCCAGAATTTTGCTCTAGACCTACCTTCTCCCCAAAATGTATTGGGTGTTCAGGGAGAACAAGCATCTCCTGGATGAGGGTGTGCCAAGCCCTTTTTAGGACTGTTGGTGTCCACCTGTCACCCAACTCTCATCTGTGGCTCCAAGAAACTGTAGCATGTGCAGCAGTCACATTCTGATAAAGCTGTCTTGGAAGAAGGGGGATAAACCAGGTTGAGAGTAACTGACAGGCCTCAAACCCATCAGTAAGCTAAGGGGTGTCTACCTCGAGCATGTGAAGACTTCTCCCAGCAGAATGGGCAGATGAAAACAATTTGTTCCAATAGTCAGAGCTGAAGCAGTAACTGTGGAGTGCCTAGAGCTCGGTCAGACATTGACGACACCAAGGTCATCTCCTGCTTCCTGGGCCATCGCCAGCATCTTTACTTTTGTTTTGCCACTGGACTTTGATAACTAGAAGAAAGAGTGAGACCAATGACTTTGTGTGACTCCATCTTCCTTAAATCCAATTCACACACAAGTTAAGAAATCATCTCATGATATCATCGGTTCTCTTTGAAGCAAACTATCAGATCAGAGCTTTATTGGAAGCTTTGTAGATAGTAGAACAATTAAAGGTATATTCAGAGGGTCCAAACTTTGGCTTTACCACAAGCTCCTTTCATGACCTTTGGAAAGTCCCCTAACTTCTGTGGCCCTCTACTTCTTCCATTATAAAATGAAGCTATAGGTTAGATAGCCTCTAAGACTTATTATGTCTTAAATTCTATGTACTGATTTGAAATCGGAAAGCCCAATTTAGGAAGCATTGCTTTGTGAGAGTGTGCTCAGAGGAGAACGATCAGGATAATAAGGCAACTAAATATTTGGTGGAAAGGTTTAGACTGGAGAAGAGAAAATGTGGCTGGTGGATTATTGCTGTATTCAGCCCTCTGAAGGATTGTCATGTCATCAGGGAGGAGTCAATGGGTGAAAAGTCAAATAGATATCAATTTGAAAGGAGGAAGAGTTTCCTCATATCACAAACTTTCCCAAACCAGAATGAGTTGTTTTGGGAAAAAGCATTTGAAGAAAAATTGGCTGACCATATGTCTGTGGCACTATGAAGAGAGGGCAAAGGACAAGGTTATCCTTCCAACTCTAGAATTTGATGACTATAAAGTTTCAATAGTAATGGGTTTCCAGTGGAATTGTGTGTTGGCTACTGGAGGGGGATAGAGTGAGGGGAGAAAAAGAACATGAATCTTGTAACCGTAGAAAAATATTCCTAGTTAATTAATTAAATTAAATTAAATATTAAAAATAGTAATGGGTTTCTTGAGTCCTATAACCTTTCTAAAAATCTCTTTGAAATTGTGTCTATATCAAAATCAATCTGAGGATTTTACTGTAATTAATCCATCAGTTCAGTGAAACAACCAATCAATTTAGAAAATTGCTTTGCTGGATACTAAGACAGAACTGTTTTGTCATTCTGATGGATCTGTGTGTGTGTGTGTGTGTGTGTGTGTCTTTGTATGCAGATCTTTGAGAAATTTGGGTAAAAGGCACTATTGCATTAAAAAAAATTGGTAAATAAAATTTGAAACCAGTTTAATTAATATCCTATGACCTGGATAACTACAAAGCCATCTACTTGGGTTTTAAAAAGGTCAACAAATTACAAACATGTCTATTCATTTAGCAATTTTGCGAACAGGATGGAGGGCGCTTAGCTCAATAGAAGCCAAATTTGAATATGGTACCTAAATAAGAAAGACAATCTTTGGGGGCAGCTGGGTAGCTCAGTGGATTGAGATCCAGGCCTAGAGATGGGAGGTCCTAGGTTCAAATCTGGCCTCAGACACTTCCCAGCTGTGTGACCTTGGTCAAGTCACTTGACCCCCATTGCCTAGCCCTTACTACTCTTCTGCCTTGGAGCCAACATTGGCTCCAAGACAGAAGGTAAGGGTTTATAAAAAATATAAAGACAATCTCTGACTGAAGTGAGAGGCAATAAATATGACCAGGGCAGAGAAGAAAGGGGCAGCTGTATTCTTAATCAGAGAAATTATGCCTAAAGCTGCACTTGTTCCTTTCTTCTTTGTCCTAGTCATAGTACATCCAGAGCATTCAGTTATTATTATCAACTTCAGAAACAATATTGATAAGCTAGAGAGGGTCCAGAGGTAGACCACTAAGATTGCAAAAGAGCTAGATTTCAGGATATAGGAGAAAATGGGTATAAATAGCTTGGACAAGAGAAGTTTGGGGTGACAGAGGGGAAGAGGGGTACAAGATATTTCCTTTAAGTCTTTGCAAAGGAAGAGGTATTAGTGGATTTCGTTTGATCAGGGAAGGAATACCATGGAAAGGAGAGAAGGAATGACATGCCTTCATTAATGGTTTATTATGTGTCAAGCATACTGAAACAATACATCTGGGAGATTCAAATAGAAAAGGGAAACATGCCCTGCTCTCAAAGACTCATGTGCCGATTTCGAGAGACAACATGAAGAGAAGAAATTATCTCTGGGGATATGGACAGTACAGATGGTCCTAAGGAAGCAGACAGTGCTGCACAGTGGATGGCCATGGGTATTGGTTGGTGTGATCTCCCTGAAGTCATGATCCTGGAAGGGTCCCAGACCTGATAGAAAAGAAATGTGAAAACAATTTTAGATTGAATTAACAAAGTGGTGAGGTGGGAGGGTAGAAATAGCTTGGAGATTTGGAATAAGTTTTCTAAGAATTAGAACTGTCAAAAAAGAATTAGACCTGTCCCAAAGTGAATGTTGTTGCCTGGGGAGTTTCTTTGTTCCACTTATTGGGGTATCTTTGAGCAGGGGTTACAAGGCCTTTTAGCATGAATGTCTAAGATGTAATATCTCATTAAGAAATGATTCTTATGGGAGTATGGGTTACACTACAGATGATTACTAAATTTGCTGCCAATTCTGAAATATTGTGATTCCACAATGCAGTCTCATTAACTGAACCAGCTGTTTTTGGGATGTCAGACTGCTCATGCAGTGTGGATGTCCAGGACAAGCAGACATTTTTTCTCATTCATTCATTTATGGATTTCCATATGCCATATGCAAAATATGTTTTGGGACAACTTTAGGGATGCTTATTTTTAGGATCATTACAATCAGAAATTGTTATGGCCATCAGATGTTAATGACAATTGCCAAGGTCCTTTTCTCAAGGAAGGACAAATAAAGGCCTCATCAAATCATTCATCTGAGTGAACATGTAGAGAATATTTGCAGATGCAATAGAGAGTACAGTGCTGAGTAGGATGTAGACTCTGTCCTCAGTGAGCTTACCATCAAGAAAGTGAGAAAGACAAAGCAGTTGTTTCATTTCTTGCACCCCATGAATTATGCATACTTTCATACTTTGGACCACATCACATCGAGTTGATTGCCATTCAAATATTTATTATTTTATATTTTGATACTTTCCTGGATCTTTATTTTCATTGATAAAGGTGCTTTCACCATTGGTACAGATTGCAACCCATCCATACTATTCCATCATGTGAAACTTGTCCATATCCTTCCATGCCTCTTTGACAGAGTGTCAAACCAACACAATGAGGGTCTTCTCTATTCTCTTAAGATTGGGTAGATTCCAATGGATCCTGAATTCTGTCAGTTTCTTATCTATCACTCCCACCCTCCCCACATGACTTGCCTTCTCTGATGACATCCTTCATATTATTTTTCTTGATAAGTTTCTCATTTGTAATGTGTTAAAACCTGCACAAGCCCCTCTCTCTCCACTGCCTTTTGAGTGACCCTCAACCTTCTGTGGTCATGGTGGCATTCAATAGCTTACATACATGAAGATCATCAAGATATTATTATGAAAAAAGATGATCCTTTCTTTCAGAGAGAAGCTTGGGGTGAAAACACACACACACACACAGAGCTTTTTCCCAAACAAAATCAAGTTATTTTCCTCCTCTTGGTTAAATGTATCAAATCTATTTCCTATTAGTAGTGTTGTTCTAAGCTATATTTACCGATGAGCCAAATCCATGAACTGTAGCATTCACAGATTTTAATCAATAAAGAATATGAAGCCATTTCTCTGAGGTGACATTATTTATTGATGGGAGCATGCAATTTCCATGAACATAGAATGGATCCTTCTCACCAGCCTTCTTTCTTGAAAACAAAACCAAATAAGTCCTGCCTCTTTGAACCTTCCCTTGAGTGTACCCATTGCTGAATATTTCAAAAGAGGGGGTGGACTTAGAAGTCATTATAGCATCATAGGAAAGGTGGGTCTCACATGGAAGACACTAGCATGATCTTTCCCCAGTCAAATGGCTACAAAGTTCTATAGCTAGAGCTCACTCACTTCCCTTTTCTAAGAGAGTTCTTATTTACAGAAAGATAGGACCAAATCTCCACCCTGCCTCTAACAAAAGGTAGCACCAAGAGATGCCTTGAGATTTGGGAGTAAATTATTTTAGCTTGGAGGATGGCTGACCTTTCCAATGTTTAAGAAAAGTATCATTTAGAAATAATTTCAATTCAACATTAGTTTTCTTCAGAATTGTCCATCTCTGTGCATATTGGAGTCTGTTCAATAAACAGTCTTCATTCATTTGCTTTCTCATGGGCAGATTGTGAGACCAATCTCTTTTGAATGATAATGGATCTCATTTAGGAGGTTATGAAATATTCCAGAGACTGAAGCAATCAATATATTGTCACTTACAAAGAGGAACTTTTTAATGTTCTTGCTGTCTGTAGAGAATTCTTCTTCCTTTAGGACTAAATATTGGCCATCCTTGCTAACTGCGGTAGATAACTTTGGTGAGTTTCTTTCCCTGTTGGGTACAATGTCATATTAATAATCAGTGTTATTGACTATTGCTTTATGAGTTTTAGCTCAAATATTTATGCATATTTACTATGGAAGAGAATGAAAGAATAAAAAATGATAGTTATACACATATATTCCTATATTTACATTATAAATACTGTATATGCACACAATCACTCACACACAAATACAGGTATACACATACATGTATGCATGTCTGTGTAGGCACTGTAATTAGGGAACTTGATAATACATGGTTTCACAAAGGATATGACCATGTTGTTCTCAGAAGAAAAAAATAAACCTATCTTTAGTCATATGAAAAATTGCTCCAAATCACAATAATTAGAAAAATGCAAATGAACACATATAGCTAATATGACAAAAATGGATGATGATAAATATTGGAAGGAATGTGGGAAAATTGGAACACCAAATACACTGCTAATGCAGCTGTGAAGTGATAGAACCATTCTGGAGACCAATTTGAAATTGTCCAAAAGGGGACACAAAGTTCTACATATCCTTTGACCTAGTAATTGCACTATTAGGTCTGAATCCCAAAGAGATCAATGAGAAGGGGAAAGGACCTTGTAAGGGGTAAAATTAGGGGTTATTGACTGAATATATTATACTAGTGGTCTCGAGGGATTAATTCAATCCCAATAAAATACTCAAGTCAGTTTGGGATTTCTATGGTGGTTTAATTACAATAAAGAGAAAAAATTAAGAAGAAGAGAGAGAGAAAAGGACTTTGGAATGCTCTGGCAAGCCAGATAGGAGTTCAGAGGCCTAGGCCAAGGGACCTTCTCAATCTAGTTTGGCTTCCAGCCACTACGCCTCCCCCAAGATGAGCGTCCTCCTAGGAGGATAGCATTTTAGGAGGGAAAGGAAAAAAGGAATCAGCCTAAACCACTCACCAAGCATGCTAAGAATGCTGCCACGAGCTCCCAATGCTGAAAGAGCCCGATGTCTCTATGAGAGAGACCAGAGAGAGGAAGTGACGCAAAATATGTAGACCGTTCTTTACATCACTTCCTGTGTCTCACATGTACCAATGGTAGCTTAAGCTTGACTTAGGACAGCCCAGGGGTCTGTCAGTTGTTTCTTATTTGTCACTTGCTAGCACATGTCTGTCCTAGGCTATCCTCCTCACAGTTAATCCTTAAGTAGGGGTGTATACATTCCTGGTTGCTAGAATTTCTAAAGACTAAGCAGGGTGGAGAAAATCTAAAATTCACAACCTACTTGTACAAAACCATTTATCATGGCTCTTTCTATAGTGGCAAAGAACTGGAAACTTTAGGGATGCCCATCAATTGTGAGGATACTGAAGAATTCTTGGTATGTGATTGTGCTGAAATATTATTTGCCATAAGAAATTATGAATAAGATGATCACAAAAATACTTGGAAAGACTTCTGTGAAGTGATGCAAAGTGAAGAGAGCAGAACCAGGAGAACCTTGTACAAAGTAACAGAAATAATGCATGGACATCAGTTGTGAAGGACTCAACTACTATCAGTAATGCAAGGATCCAGGACAACTCCAGGGTACTCAGGATGAAAAGGCTATCCACTGCTATAGAAAAGACTGACAGAGTCTGAATGCAGATTGAAGCAAACCATTCTTAACTTTATTGCTTTCGTGAGTTTTTTCTTATATAAGAGATATATCTTCTTTCACAACATGACAAACATGGAAATATATATTGCATGATAAGACATAAAATTATAACAAATTGTCTGACATCTCAGGGAGGAGGGAAGGAGGAAGAGAACATGGAACATAAAATGTCAGAAAATGATTATTAAAAATTATATCAACATGTAAAAATACATTAAAATATAACTACTATAAGTATAAAAAACATAATACATGGCTTCCCTAAAATGTCTTAAAAGTACACTGACATTTGGAACACCCTACAAATAATAACTGACATTTACATTGTGCTGTATAGTTTAACTCTCTGCAGTAAAATCTGAATGCTTTACTGGTCAGCTCAAGAAATGACCTTAGTTCCAGTTCCATATCTTGCCCAGTGATCTTCAGAATCTTCTCTGGCATAACACTGATATACTCTCCGGGTTTCAAAGGTATACAACAATGAGGCCAGCACAATGGCTCTGTACACCTTCAGTCTGGGAGGCAGTCTAATATCTCTTCTCTCCCAGAGTTTCTTATGGAGTCTCCCAAACACCAAGATAATTATTATGATAATGCATTTGTCAAATTCATCATCCCTGGATGGTATACTGCCAAGGTAAGTGAACTTATCTACAGCATTCTCCATTTGCTGAAACCAAAGGTTTCATGTATGGGTGCAGCTGGCCATATAGCCAGAATGATAAATATATGTTTACCCAAATGACTGTTTTTGCAGAGAATTTGCACAAGGCAAGCACTCACAAGGAAGTCAGAAGAAACAGTACAGAGATATTTTCAAGGTCTCTCAGAAGAACTTTAGCATCATTTGTGAGATGTGGGAGATCCTGGCAAAGGATAACTCAGAATGGCATTCCCTCATCAAAGAAGGTGCCATCTTCTTTGACCTCAAAAGTGTGTGTGTGTGTGTGTGTGTGTGAAGGAGGTGCTAAAGGGAAATTAGTTCACAAAAAAAAGTCATACTTCAATATTAGTTTTCCATCAGATTCAAATCTCTTCCCTATCATTTTCTCTGTGTTACCTTGAGAATTTCCGAGTCTCTTTCCTCATATATGTCTTCTGCTTTTTATATTAAACTCCACCAAAAAGCCATCGATAATACATGGCTCCATTTTTTTTTCCTCCTCTTGCTCTTGTTTTAACTATTTACAATCTGGCTTTCTACCTCAACAGACTATTTTCCAGTTTTCCCAACATTTTTTTTTACCAAATAATGAATTTTTATTTATTCAAAACTTGGATCTTTACTTTGGTCAAACACAAGGTTATTGTAATCTTTTATAAGTGTTAGTTGTATGGCTGTTCATCAGCAGCTCTACTTTTATATTTCTTAGCCAGTACCAGAGAGTTTTCATAATTACTCTATATTAAAATATTTTAGAGCATTTGGTAAGAATGAATTTTCCATAGAATAATAAGTGTATACTTTCAACCATCTGCAAACATTATTTGTAATGGTAAAAGGCTTGAAGGCTTCCATGTTGGATCAAGAATGAAACAAGGATGTCCATTAGCATGAATATTATTTAAAATTGTAGCAGAAATGCTAGCAATAGCAATAAGAGAAGAAAAGAAAATTGAAGGAATCAGAATAGGCAAAGAGGTAATAAAGCTACCTCTTTCCACAGATGATATGATATCATATATGGAAAAATCAAAGAGATTAAACTAAAAATAAGTTAAAACTATCAAAGTGATTTTGTTTAAGCACCAGTCAGAACATATTATTACCCTTCCCAATAAACTCCAGTGGCTTCCTATTACCTCCAGAATCAAATACAAATGTTCTGTTTGGCATTCAAAACCCTTTGGAGCCTCCCCTTCCCCCCTCACACCTTTTCACCTTTCTTACAACTATTGTACTGTTAAAAAGAATACAAAGTCTCATAGAATCATAGATTTAGAACTGGAAGAATTATTGCTACCCTAGAAGCCATAGAAGCTTATTTCCTGTCACTCAGCACATAAGGAACCTCAGACTCATTAATATGAGATGCCTCGCCTAATATTATATAGCTAGAAATTATATGAGGCAGGATTCAAACCCAGGTCTTCCCTGATTCCAGGTAGTGTCTTATCTATTCCACCAGGCTCTGTTTCAACATACTGACTTTAACAGGACCATGAAAATTAGAGGGGAGGATGCATCACAGCTGAGGTTGGAAAGAATATTAGAGATCATACTGTTCAGCTCCTTCATTTTATTGAGAAAAATGAACCCTGACTAAGCAAACTAACTGCTATAAGGTCATACACAAGTAACATTTGAATAGAGATTAGATTTGCATCCAGATCTAGGGATTTTCCCACTCTCCCTATCATTGCTAGCTGGATAAAGATGACACAATCTAGAATTATGGACTTCACTGATCAAGTCTATCTCTACTTTTTTTGTTTGTTTCAATTTATTTTTAAATTTTGTTTAATTGATTAACTTAGAACATTTTCCAGGATTACAAAAATCCTGTTCTTTCCCTCCACTCCCCCCTAACCCCCTCCCATATCCAACCTATTTGGTCAAGAAATTGGTCAAGGAAATGGTCAAGACCTATTTCTATATTATTGATATTTGCACTAGGGTGATCATTTAGGGTTTATAACCCCAATCATATTCCCATTGACAATGTGATCAATCAGTTGTTTTTCTTCTGTTTCTACTCCCACAGATTTTCCTTTGAATGTGGATAATGCTCTTTCAATCAGACAAGATATTATTAATACCATTTTTTTCAGATCAGGTATGATCAAAAAGTCACTGAGCAAGTCATTTTTTGAGAAATTATGAAATAAAATAATTTTACTAATCTGGGTGGCCTCAAGAAGCCAGAGAATTTGACTTTTCCATCTTCCTTATCTTTTTAGCTTGTTTTTTCCCCTCCTTTTTTATTGTATTGCCTATAACAGATATTCCAACTCTTCTTAAAAAGAAAATAATTTGAGAAATCCATTTAAATCAAGGATTCTCCACATAGAGTCTATGGATAATTTTCAAGGTATCAAGAAAATGAATAGGAAAAATATACCTACTTTAACATATATCAGAAACTTAATAGTTCCTTTAATTATAAATTCTAAACAATTATTATAGTAAGGGATCCATAATCTCCCTCCAGTTGCCAAAGGAAGATGTCTGCCATTAAAAATACTAAAAACTCCCAATTTAAGTGATTTCAAGGACACAATCTTTCAGCTTTCACAGGCATATTTTTCTTGTGTATGTGTGTATGTCTGTCAAGAATGGGAGGTCTCAATAAGGCTGTGAAAATTGAACTCTAAGGAAAGCTAGGGGTTGCAGAATCAACATTTTTGAATTGTGATGATGGAGAAGACTTCTGACCAAATTAGTCAATGTTTTAAGAAATTAATTCAGACCATTCACTAGAAAGCCAGATGATGAAGGGGAAGATTATATACTTTGGCCATATAATAAAGCTAGACTCATTGAGAAAGACCCTGATGTTGGGAAAGATCGAAGGCAAGAGGAAAAGGGGAAGGCAGAGGAGGAGGTAGCTGGACAGTGTCATGAAAATGGTAAACGTGAGCTTGGACAGACTTCAGGAGACAGTGAAAGATAGAAGGACCTGGCATGCTCTGGTCCATGAGGGCATGAAGAATCACACATGACTGGATGATTGGGCCAGACAGTGGAATTTCAGATGGGGGAAGTGTCAAGGAGACTGAGATACTTCCTTCAGTCATAACACAGAGGCAGTATCTTCCTCCATCCTGACCACTATTATTGATTCATGCCATGCTGCATCTATGGAGTACAGAAGTGCTCATTGCACAAGAGATTAATGGGATGTTTACTGCCTGTTTCCTGGGATATCACAATAAAAAGAACCAGAGGATGAAATGGAAATGCATGCACATGTATTTTTATAGGACTCATTTTAGTTTTCCTGGATTTAAATTTGCAATGTAAATTAAAACAAGATGCCTCTGGAGTGAAAAAGAAACTCTGGGAAGGGGAGGAGGGACATTACCAAGTTAAAATTTTGTCACTCTCACATTAAACAAACATTTATCCAGTTTTGTTCAACAAATATATTAGACATTTATTTAGAGAATGCTTCAAATACTTTGGTGCCATTTTAAGCTTAAAACTAAGACTTTGGAGATATATTGTAGATAGATGTAATGAGGCATAGCAAATGAAGGTCTGATTTCAGTCGGAAAAATTGGGGTTCCTGTTTCTTCTGTCAGTCATTGTGTTCGCTCTTCTATTAGAAAAGGAGCTCCTCAAATTCAAAGACTTTCTTTGGCTTTTTTCCCCATTATTTTTATAATCCTCTATCTAGCACAGTGCTTACTACATAGTAAATTCTGATTAATTTATTTAATAATTCATTGGATTTAGCCTTCAGATATCCCTCTACAATAAACAAAGAAGAATATCTCCATGGATATTTGTAGTAATAAGAGGTTTAGTCATTAGAGAGAGAGCTTCAGAAGCCAAAAGACCTTACATGATCTTATCTACGACATACTGGTTGTGGAATCCTGGAAAAGACAATGGAACTATCAGGACCTTTAGGCCACTCTCTAAGATCAAATCTGTCCTCAGACACTAGCTGTGAGCCCCTGGGCAAGTCTCTTAACCTTGTTTACTTCAGTTTTGTTATCTGTAAAGAGAACTGGAAAAGGAAATTGCAAACCACTCCAGCGACTTTGACAAGAAAACCCCAAATGGGATCACAAAGTCACCCCCAAGTGAAACAACTCAGCAACAACAAGAATGAAATCACAGGTCTGGTGTGGTCATAGGCTGTTTTATAAGGTCATATTGCCTGCGTTGAGACCTCATACTTTCCTGCCAGGACAGTAGAGCTCAGTTTGGAGAAATGGTTAATAATGGACAATATAGTATATAAAATAACATGGAAGGACCACAGGGTTGGATTTCAGGGATTGCTTCCGGTTAATTCTGCCTGGACTAGTGGGTTGAAAATGGAAAGAGGCAACTTGGAGATATGTGAGGAAAAGTAAGCAACCAGAAGAGAATGAAGAGAAACTTGAATGCTCTTTCCTGAAGGAATCATGTTGAGCTCACAGAGGGCAGGCTGAACCTGGGAATCAATTCTGCGATCAGGGAGAACAAACACATCTTCAGTCAGAGAGCAGCTTGGAGAGTGGTATGGCTTCCATTAGAGTAGCACATGAAGTCATTCAAGGAGGGTAAATTGAACTGGTTTTTAACCAGGTTGCTTTAAGACTTACCTTGGAGTTCTGTCTGAAAAAAATGGAATAAAAAATAAACCAGAATTAGAATCCACCCCCTTTAGATGTACTCATGCAATGAATATAAAAGTCTAGGTTGTAAAAAAATAAAGAGAAAGCAGCATAATAATGACCTCTCCACACCCCCTCACAATTACCACTTACTTGAATGCATTGATTTTTCTATGTAATTTTATACACCATCAAGTTCAAAGGAATCCTCCCAAACCTAAATGTATCTTTCTGATAGGATTATTGCCAGAGATGTAATTGCTAATTTAAAATGTGTAAATCATCACTCTTGGCACTGATTCTTTTTCCTTAAGTACATTTTAAGAAGGAAAATGTGGGAGCAAAAATTCTGTTGGCTTGAAAACTTCTCTTTTTTTCCCCTATAGACATTAAAATCATTGTATTGTTTAAAAAAAAAATCTTTCTCTTCCCAGTAACTTCTCCCACCCACTTATTCCTATGTACCCCCCTTTTATAAGGAAGTGAAATAAAAGATAATGTATTCCAAACACATATGACTGGGTATGCACCATTCGGCATCAGTAGTCTACCACCTGTTTTTGAGAGGATGGAAATATGTTTCATCCATAGTCTTCAATCCTTATATTGGACAGTATTTGAAACTCCTCGAGGGCAGAAACTGCTACATTTGTGTTTTTATGTTCCCAGGACCTACCACAGTCCCTGGCACAAAGAATAGATTTTTAATGCTATCACAGTTATTATACATCTATATATGCCTATATATTACACATATATATATATACGCACACATATATATGTGTGTATGTTTTTCCTTTCTCTCCTTTCTTCACTTTGAATTCACATTTGTTCATCCATAATTTCTTTGAATTTCTCTTATTTTTCTTTTTTTAAGTTGTAACCTTTGAGATCATCCATGTAGGGGAACTCCAGGTATGGGAAATCCAATGATGCCATTGGGCAACTTGACTGACTTTTAGAAATTTATCACATCCCTTGATGGGGAAGAGAGGCTCTGAAAAGTGAAGAGATTTGCCCAGGTCCCACAGCTAGCATGTGTCAGAGAGAGAGGACTTGAACTTGTGTTTCTTGATTCCTAGGCTGGACATTTAACCATCCATTACACTTCTCTGCCTCTCCTGGCACAGTGACATTTAATTACAACTATTCAACATTTGTTTTGCTCTTCCACAGCTGATGGGTGCTCACTTTGTTTCCAGTATTTAATCTTTAGCTGCCCTCAAAAGTATGCTATGCATGAACATGCTAAGATATAATCTTGCCCTTTGTCTTTGATCATCTTGGGAGTATAGACCCTGTAGGGCCAATGCTGGATCAAAAAGTAGGAGCACTTTAGCAACTTTCCTCACATAGGAGGTAATTCCCATGAATATCTTCTCTATAGCCTTTCTGCCATGTCACAGATTTGAGAGCTTTTATGTCCCAGGTTGTCTTTTAGTAAATTGCTTGCCTTTGTTTGTCTCTCATAGTTACCCTTCATTTTCCAGTTTTGAAAAGAAAAACTAGATGTGATCACCCAGGTCTGAGTTGTGGTAAAAGGAACAAGAGGTTGGAGAATGATTAATAAAGGATCAAGTCATTGAATGACTAGAATTTTGGTGACAGAGTAGGTGTAGGAACCTGTTGTGCTTCCTGGTCTCCCACACACTCCCTGGATGGGCCTCTCACCAACCTCTCATCATCCAGAAGAAAAAGAAGTCAATTTGGTTGTCCCACTGGTTTGTCTTGACCACATCAAGCATTCAGCTTCAGAAGATGGAGAGATTCCAGGACAACTGATGCTTCCTTTCATGGCTACTGGGGGAGGAGGGAATATTCTAGTCTCTCTGGAGTGCAAATGTCATCCTGAAACTTGTGGTCATTGGTAGGTAGACAGAGGCCCTGAGAGAGGTTGCACTTCATTTTCCCATCAGTCCAGGACAGAATAGGAGGAAGAGTAATGCTTTTAGAATCCAGAAATTCATATTCGGTCCTGATTCTGTTACCTGCTAAGTGGCCTTTGGTAAATAATTTATTTCCTGTGGGAATCAGTTTTCCCATCTGGGAAATAAAGAAGGAGATTATACTAGGTGATCAATAAGGTAGCTTGCAGCCCTAAATTCAGTGACTTTCCTATTTGAGTTTATTTTATTTTTTTTGGAGGAAGAAAACATATTTATCATTTCATTTGTACCTGGAGTTTCTGGGAAGGAAAAATCCTCCATAATGTAGACGGTACCTGTTCTGAAGCATATTTTCTTACTGAGTTGCCTGGAAGTAGAGAAAGAACAAATAATTTGCCCAGGGTCACACAGCAAATATGGATTAGGGACAAAAATTGAATCCCAAACTTTTGATTCTGAGACT
The DNA here is from genome assembly GCF_027887165.1 of Monodelphis domestica. NCBI lineage: Eukaryota > Metazoa > Chordata > Mammalia > Didelphimorphia > Didelphidae > Monodelphis > Monodelphis domestica. The sequence continues at coordinate 741,193,228 of NC_077227.1, read as the reverse complement.
GGCTCTCTACAGTACCAAATTGCCTCTCAGGCATGGAGGTGCTGGGTGAAAAGACTAGAGAAGGGTATTACAATGTCTACTTTGATAAATGAATGCATGAAATCAAAAAAGCATTAAAGTTCCCCCTCTGTGATAAATGCTAAGCAAGAAGGCAACTTCTGCTCCGGCTACTACTACTATTACTATTATTACTTCTACTTCTACTACCACCATTACAAAAACAGCAAACTTCCCTCATGTTACTAATGTTGGAATGTAATTGTAATATAAGAAGTCACCCTTGCTGAAACAGGGAGATACCTGGAAGGAGAGGGAGAAGGCAGAATCCGTCAGGTAGATCAAACCACTCTTACCTCCTTGAATATCTCCCCTTAGACCTTGATGGAGACAGCCAAGATCATGAACCCAAAAGGACCTTTGAAATAGTAATGCTTCTAGCCTGCTGCCCATAGACATCATCTTGGGAAGACACAGCCTGATAACTGCATGTGCAAACACAGTAGAGAGGAGGGGTGAAATTGGAATCAGGTTAACCTGACTTTAATCTCAAATACTATTAAGTTGTGTGACTCTTGATAAGTCACTTAACCTCTTGTGGCAAGCAACTTAACTTCTTCTGCCTCAGTTTCCTCATCTGTGAAATGGAGATAATAAGAGCATCTAACTCATAGGGTTATTTCAAAAATCAAATGAAATAATACATGTGCAACATTTTATAAAACTTAGAGCAATATATAAGTAATAGTTTCATTATTGTGATTGTTATTAATGTTATTGCCACAACTACTGAAGACCCACCAGCTTGTCAAATGCAATATCAGTCATTTGATTTTTATCAGTAGAAATGATAGTAAAGGGGAGGAGTGTGGCCAGCTACTTTGTCACAGCACCCTAAGGACCATGAGAGCTTTTCATCTGATTTCTAAGAGAAAGCTCCCAAATGGGTTGTCTACCCTTTAGAATGTGAGCACTTTGAGAGCAGGAACAGTCTTGCATTTCTCTTTATATCTCTGCCACTAGAATTGCCCATAGAAAGCTCTTGATAAGTACTTTCTTCACTCAATCCTTAACAATAAGGGTGAGAAGGCACACAAGGGCCCAGTGGCAAAGGGGGAAGGGGATTTTGATTTGGCTAGCCAACAGGATGGTGAGTGGGGCTAGAGAGGGACCAGACTGGCACAGCCCATTCAAAACCAATGGCAACATTGGTTTGAGAATCATTTCAGAACTTGTAGTATCTAAGAGAGGGGATGAGAAAGGGTACAATGGTAGCAATAAGGTGTCTGTCAAACTCTCCATGCTAAAAAATCCCTCTTTATATTAACATTAAATCTTATTTTCTGCAATTTCTCCCCATAGATTTGGAGTCAAGAAGAAGAAGGCAATATATGCACTCCCAAGCAGTTAAGTCTCCAGTGAAGACAATGACCTCTGTGAGTCCAAAGGACAGAGAGATTGTTGTGCTCAGAAGAATCGTTGAGCCTAGGCAGGATGGTCCAGGGGAAGATGGATAGATGAATTGGAATCCTGAGGCTTTTGTGAGAAACCTGTCTCTATGAATTCCTAGCTATATGATTCCTGAACTTCTCTCTAAGCCACATTTTCTTTAAAATGAAGGGATTGGAGGCAATGAAGTCAGATCAAAAATGTTCTGGCTGTTGAATGAGGGGACCTGGGATAAAATTCTCCCTCTTCTAAAAAATCCCCTTTTTTCTTTAGCCAAGTTGCTTTTCCTCATTGTACCTCCATGGCCCCATCTGTAAAAAAGAGAGGACATGGACTCACTACCTCTAAGGTCCACTCCAGCTCTGAAGTCATGATCTCGTCATACTTTCAGGTTGTAAAGGACATTAGGGGTCATTCATTCTTGCCCCCTTATTTTGTAGAAGATGGATCTGAGACTTCTTGGAGGAGGTCAAAACCAAGTTGGGCCTTAAAGACTGGACAGGAGAGACGGAGAAATATTTCAATTTATAGTTCTACAAGATCACACTTCAATTAATTACTTGCCATGTAGGACAAATACAAAGGGAGCTTGGTTACTTGGAAATCACAGCTGGCCTCTGAATGCCTCACCAGCTTGGCAGTTTCTCTCTGTGGGTTTCTCCCAGACTTCCAAAGCAGGCATGAGGCCAAAGAATATTTTGAAAATAGAATTTGAGCATCATTGATTTCTCAATGCTGTCCTCCATTACTTGTAACTCTGTTTTCTTTTTAGGGGGAGAAGGGGAGAGGGAGAGGAATGTCAAACACATAATTGCCTTTACTGCTGAGCCTGATCAATGTAGGCACAAGTTTCACCTGTTTCTGTGCCCAGGGCTGGGTGACAACTTCCCTCTATAGGTCCCTCTCTCAGGCTTTGGAGTAGGTTGGTTGGCTTGGTTAAGAGCCAATGGATGCTACAAAGAGACCTGAAGGGTGGAATACTTATAAAGATTTGGTACATGAACAAGACACAAACATGCATTCATGTGCAAAATAAAGGAAAGGATGATGTCACCAAAAAGCTCAGTTTGATTCAATTAAATTAATTTCAATTAATTCAATTAGACAAGTCTTTACTAAGGCTCTGCTGTTTGGAGGGCCCTGTGCTTGGCAGTGACAAGCCCAAAAATATCCTGCCCACAAGAAACTTCCCTTGTACTATAAGCATCTTTGTGGAGGGAGCATCAATAAACTCCTTTTGAGCTACCCATTAATGATGAATTCCTTGGGAGCAGACTGGTTGGTTGGTTGGTTGGTTGGTTGGTTAGATTCTATGATTTAATTCTTTTGCCTTCTTTGTAGCCCAGAATTTAGCCTGGCACATAGAAGATACTGAATAAATATTTATTGACTCAACTCTGTTGCAAGATGATGCTGGCTGACACGATGGTCATGGAAATTTGAGTGGCTTCCACATAGATCAGAGTTCTGGGAGAATAGCTCTAAAATATCATGGGATCTTTGCCATTACCCGATGAGTGAATAGTGTTAAGGGACAATTAAGCACTTTGTGTCAGGCTAACCGCTAGGGTTCTTGTGCTAAGTGTGGAAGATAACACTAAAAGCACCTGGACAGTTCCTTCCCTTGAGAAGTTTCTACTCTAATGAGGAAGGATAACACATAAAGGGGAGCTGGAAAGGTGGAGGGGAGGTGGAGGCATTAGCCTGACCTGGCATGGAGATATCCCAGAAGACAATGGAGGGATCCATGTGGGCAAAGTTGAACACTGGTCCACTGGAGTCCCAGGTGTTTTCTGGGAAAGTTCTACTGTTAATTGTGGTCTCTAACGTTCAGGATCATTTAGACCTCAACAGTACCTGAGAGACCACAGAGACTAACTCTCATTTTGCAGACGAGAAAACTGAGCTACAGAGAAGTTCAAGTGAGCTGTCCAGCCTCACAGAACTACAAACCATGGTAGGGAAGATTTCATATATATATACTGATTCCACAATGAGTACCTCATCCACTAGACCACATCGTCACTCCAAGGTACCATATATGTCTATATCTACACACATATATGTACACCACACATGTATGTTTATACACAGGTATGTATACACATGTATATTTACTTATACATACAGACCATACCATAGATGCACACAAAATACAAATAAACATGCAAAAGAATGTAACACAATGTATACATTTGTATACAATATATAATACAATATACATATAAACATTTGTACAATGCATACATGTCTGTGTAAATGTATATGTGAATTTATACATACCTCTCTCTATATGTACATACACAAATACATGCACCCATTTGATTCTCACAATAGCTATGTAAAGGGTAATACTATTATTATCTCCATTTGCCAGATGAGTAAATTGAGTTTCCAAGAGACTAAATGACTTCCCCAGTTGAATAAGAGTCTCAGTTTACATTCAAATGCAGATTGTCCTGAATAAAAATCTAATGTTTAATTGGCTAGTCTTTTCTGTTTTAAAATGGGTGACTTGCCCTGAGCAAATCACTTTACTGTTTTTAAAGTTTACCAGGAAAATGAGGCTGATATTCTGTGTCCCAGGACTATCACAGGGGGAGCACTTTGCAAACTCTTGGACAGATCACATTCCCCTAAGCTTTAGCAATATCCAGGAACACACTGCTCTCCAGATGACTCACTCCAGGGACAATGCCCAATGAAAAGAAGTCAGAAAATTCCTCTGGAAACATCTGGCAATAGCCACAAAAGTACAGCAATTATGGAAGCCTCAAAGAGATCCTTCTATTCCTCTGCATAGGTGGGGGCGGGGGGAGCCTGACCAATGGCATCTAAGGTCCATGGTACTACAGTGGATGTGGTATACTATGGGGTTGGGGGAGAACAAATACACAAACACAACTCTAAAACTGTGAAGAGAGATTTGACCTCTATAAATCCCCATGTAGCATCTGGAAGTCGAGATGATTTGTGTCTCTGTTCATCCCTCTATAAAATGAGGGGGGTCGGGGTTTGACTAGATTAGAGATAAGAGATTATTGTCCCTAAAACCATAGGGTCATAGAATCTAGAACTGGAAGGGACCTCACAGGTCATCTAGTCTGGCTGCCTCATTTTACAAATGGGGAAACTGAAACAGGCTTAGGAATGGCAAATGACTTTCCCAAGGCTAGATAGGTACTAAGTCGAAGTCTGATTTGAACCTAGGTTCTAGAGGTAAGAACACTTTCCATTATGCCAAATTTACCTCCTAAAAACCTATAAACACTCTTACTTGAAATGTGAGTCCCTTCATTTACATAGAGACAGCTAAGTGGCCACTGGGTGGAGTTCTGGAAGAGAGTCAGGAAGACATGAGTTCAAATGTGGCCTCAAACACTTACTTGATGCATGTGCCAGGCCAAATTGCTCATTCCTTCCAAGGCTCAGCTTCCTCATCTAGAGAATGTCAATAATAACATCCATAGTATTTATCTTAAGGTTACTACTGGGAGGCTTTTATGTAACCATGTATATAAAACTCAAAGGTCTCAATCAGTTAATCATTCTACAAAAACCTATTAAGTTTCTACATTGTGTTAGGCAGAAGTGTTATAAAGAGTAAATACAAAGACTTAAATCAACCAATTTCCATTCATTCCCTCTTGGGCAGAAAAAGAGGTGGCAAAATGGATAGAGTACCAGGTCTGGAGTCAGGAAGTTTCTTTTTCCTGAGTTCAAATCCAGTCTAAAACTTTTACCAGCTGTGTGACTCTGGGCAAGTTACTCAATCCTATTTGCCTCAGTTTCCCTCTCAGTAAAATGAGCTGGAGGAGGAAAGGGAAAACTTCTTCATTTTCTCTGCCCAGAAAACTTCAGATAGATACACACGAAATCAGGAATGACGGAAATGACTGAAAAACAACAATTACTTTCTTTGGTGGAGGGGATATCTTTCATATATAAAATGACATCAATATAAAAGGAGGGGAAATTACAATGCAGATTGCTTGAGGACAGGGACTGTTTCACTTTGTAATTGTTTGCCCATAATCTATTGTCTTCTCTGGTGTATAGTCGGAGCTCCAATTCTAAATCTATGATGTGGAGACCCTGTGAAATGCTTGGTGATTAGCTGATGGATCTATTGATGGAATCAATTGATTCTTAGGTATCTTCAGCTCCAAAATTCTATATAATTATGCTTCCCATCAAAGGGTCAGACAATATTATTTTATGGAAAAAAGAAAATCCATTTAGTTTAGGGTTATTGTTTTTCACTGACTACTCCCAATGCCTAGAATCTGCGTACGGCTACTATTAAGCTCATGGCATCCCTGGCTTCCTTCAAGAATCAGTTCAAATACCACTTTTTGCTCCATTTTGATCATGCCTTCTATCTAAGGTTACCTCCCATAAGCATTTATATATCTTGTGTATACATAACTCTGGAGAAAAAAGACAAACCTCCATGGCATTTTTGTTTAAGAAAACCCCAAATAACAAAAAACAAATGCCTCAACAATGAGAGCTCTGTACAAAGATGTTGGCATATTGTTTGGTTAAATCATGATCTCCTTGAGGGCAGGGACATCATTTTCCTTTCCCTATTTTCCTGGAACTTAGCACAGTGCTCGACATTAAGGCTTGTTGACTAGCATCATATTAGTGATTATCTTCATTTTTGACCCAATGTGATGGTTGAAGGACATCAGCTTCCTCATCTGGAGAATGTCAATAATAACATCCATAGTATTTATCTTAAGGTTACTGGGAGACTTTTATGTGGATCAGCTGCCTTTCTTGAAGTCATCATTTTTCATGCAATGTTGTCGTCCTTTAATGGACTCCAAATGGTCCATGGAGAACAGCTGTAAAAATCTCAAATAAAGAAGTAAAAGCCATATTCCTCTATAGGTCCCCTTTTCTTTTGTTTTATATAGACACTGTCCCTCTCTAGTTCTGCAAGTAGTTAAGGACAATGAAGACCATTCTTTAGGCCACTGAAATTTAGAAGAATTTAAAGTTTAAAAATGACTTTTAAAGATTGGGCAATTTTGAAATTGGTCATATTTCTACTTGAATAGCATCTGGAGGTTCTGCAGCAAAGAAACAATTTAACTTAGCACCTAAAGAGCAAGAATCATTCATTAAAATAACAAGCTGCCCACTTGGCTCACTTCTCCTCTCTGCTGGCTTCTCCCATAGTCCATCCTTCTTCCTCCTTCTTAGATCTATCTTCTTTTTGCTGTCTTTACCTCCTTTCCCAAGAGCAACCTTGTGTGCCCAGAGTGCTCTACCCATTTTGCAAGGGAAATTTAGGTCATTGCCCTATTTTCCTCCCACCTCCAAATCTGGAAGCAGACTGGTACATTTTGGACATGTATCATGTTTCTTATCAAAGATCATTGCACCCAGTCTGGTGGGCAGTGTGACAAGGAAATCACTTTAAAAGACTGATATATATTAATTTAAGGTCGCCAAGGAATTCAGCTATGTAATTCTCAGCCGTCAGCCTTTTATAGAGTTTAATTACAAACAGGAGGAAGAAAGATATTAGAGATAGAGAGAGAGAGGGAGAGAGAAAGGGGAGGGAAGGGAATAGGGCTATTCAGCAGCCAGCTCTGAGATGGGGCAAGGGTAAGGAATGACAAGTCTGAACACCTTAGCAGGGAAATAATATACACTGATAAGAAAGTCCACCTGTGAACTATAGCTGTGGTGAGTTATGGTGCTTGTCTTGGCTCAGTTTCTCCTCAAGAAACCCTCTGGTTGTGATCTACCAAGAAGCCCAGATTAAGAGAAGGATCAAGAACATTCTAGGTATTAGGGGTAGTCAGTGAAAAATAATAACCCTGAACTAAATGGATTTTCTTTTGTTCATAATGAAGATATTCTCTGACTCTTTGATGTGAAGCATAGTCATATAGGACTTTGGAGCTGAAGATAACTAAGAATCAATTGATTCCATAATTGTATTCCCCTTATAACAAGGCTCCTTCATGATATATACAAGAATTGGTCTATTCCCAATTTATCTCAAAGCCCTCGATACACTCCAGGACATGCTGATATAGCAAAGTAGAGAAAATGTTTTATGTATTTCTAGTAGATCCCAGAGGCCATCAAGGCTTTGTTCTTTACTTACAGATGAGGAATGTAAAACTCAGGAACATATCTAAGACCGAGTGGAAGTGATTTGCTCAGAGTGTCCCAGGAAGCTTGTTACATGCTTAGAATTTGAACCCAGGTCCCCTGACTTCAAATGTAAAGCAGAAGGATATAGAAGACATACCTCTGACTCTAGAGTCCCATGACTTGTGTTCACATTCTAGGTCTACAACTTCCTGCCCATGTATCCTTGGGATAAGTAATTTTGCTACCTTGCATTCTTGGCTTTCTCTTCTTTAAGATGACAGAGGTCTGTTCTAGATGACCTCTGAGATCCTTTCCATCCCCAGATCAGTGAATCACCAGTGTATTCAGAGGAAGAAAGGAAAGAAATTCAGCACAGCTTCTTGAATGTTAATGCTTTGATTTTAAAAAATATCCCCTGGGAATATGATGAACAGAAGCTCACACCTATTTTCCAGACTTCTTTTCTCATCTTCTTCAGATGCTAAGGCCTCTTCCCCCTTGTATTCATTTTGGATGTACTGTATTCCCAATTGCCTGTATTTTCTCCTCCCCTAGAAGATAAATTCCTTGAAAGGAAGGGCTAGCTCCTGTGTCTTGGTTCTTAATCGTTGCTTCTGAGTCAACTCTTTAAGATTTTTCTGTTGGTTTGTAACTTCCCATCATTTCTTTGGCTTGGATTCCCTCAGTATTTCCCCATGAGTAAATGTAGGGAAAACCCAAATTAAGCCCCATGGGAGTAAGTCTGCCACAAAATCTAAGGAGACAGGATCAAATAGAACCAGTCTATCTTTTTAGATTTACTACACATAACCAGCACTCCCACAGAGCATAGTAGGATCATAGCTGAAAAGCCAGAAAGAATCTCTGCGGCCATGTGATCTGAGATCAAGAGAAGATGTTCAAGGTGAAGAGTTTCAACCAAACTGGTTTCTTTGTTATTCCTTACATATAACATATTTCTCATCTCTTCACCTTTGCAAAGGCTGTACCTCATGCTTGGAATGTTCTCTCCTCTCATCTTTGCCTCTTAGAATCCCTCACTGCTTAGCATCGAGGAACATAGTAGGTGCTTAATAAATATTTATTGGTTAATTGATTGATTGTCGCCTTGTAATCTCAAGCATCAACTCTTACCTGAGACATTTTCTGATATTTTCCATTCCTATCATTTCTCCCTGAAATTGCTTTGTATTTTCTATGTATACATTTTGGCCGCTAAGTGATACCGCACTGGATTGAGCACAAGGTTCAGAATCAGGAAGACTAGAATTCAAATCCCACCTCAGACACTTACTAGCTGTAAGATCTTGGGCAAGTAACTTAACCTCTGTTTGCCTCAGTTTCCTCATCTATAAAATAGAAATAAGAATAGCACCTAACTCCCAGGGTCATTGTTAGGATCAAATGAAATAACATTTGTAAAATGCTTAGCATGGTGCCTGACATGTATTAAGTGCTATACAAATATTATCTATTATTACTATTAGCTTCATTTTCTCATTATTTATGTGACCACACACTCCTCTGTTCTTCTCCCTTTGTATTCCAGTACCCTAGGCAAGATCTTTCAGAGCAGGAGCTGATTTACTTTTTGACCTTTTATCTCTGCTTCTTCACTCAGAGCCAAGCACATAGTAGATACTTAAATGGTTGCTGAGTTAAATAGAAATAAATTAGGATTCCAAACATCTCTATCCAGAGAGACTGGAGGCTGCCACATTACCATTGTCTCCTCCATTTTGTCCACATGCCCAATTCTCTCCAATGACAGTGGCTGCAGTAAAATCTCATCAATTTCTCATCAATACAGACCCTGCTTATTTGAATTTTATGATAATTTGCATATGTGTTGGGCTGAATTAAAATAGCTCACATTTCTATAATGTTTCAGGGTTCCCAAGGGACTTTCCTTAGAACAGCCCTAGGCAGGAAGCAGGGGGGACAGGATTTCTTTCACAGAATTAGTGAGGAGCTACCAGCTCCTAGAACCACAGTGACCTACTTAAGATCATCCAGCTATTAAGGGTCAAAGGCAGGTTTGAACTGAGGGCTCTAAGGCCAGTTGTCTGCATGCATGCAGAATACTGACTCTGAAGCTTTCAGGAGCAGGCTCAGAACATATTCCTATATGACCCTAGACAAATCATGTCTCCTTTTTGGGTCTTTTTCCTCATCTGTAAAAAGAAGGAGTTGCACTTGATAATCTCTAAGGTCCTTTCCAGTTCTAAATCTGTAATCTGGAGTCCCTACTTATTATTTATATTTATTATTTATATTTATATCATATATATTATATATTATAAATATATGTATATTATTATACTAAAATGCTTACTGATTTATTCATTGATCTATTGATAGGGCAAAAGTCTTAGGCAGTAGTCTTGGGTCAATGATAGTTGAATGGTTTAGCTTAGGTTGCATTGCTAGAGAACCCTGTTCTTTCTAATTCTATTCATAATCTCATTCTTCCTCTTCTGTAAATCATGTGTATAGATATAGTGTGCATATGTGTGTGTGTGTGTGTGTGTATGTGTGTGTGTTGGGGAATAGAGTCAAAATGACATTAAAAGTCCCTTCTAAGTCTAAGTCTATGGTATGGAAGTTTTGTTTTGTTATTTTCCCTATTTCTTGAAGAGTAAGAATCTCTCTTGACTTCTCCTAAGTTCCCCTCCAAACAACCTCACATTAATGCCTCAAAAATCTCATGCCCATTAATGTTAGGTGGCTCATATGCTCATGTTGTCAAAGAATATTGGGGGAGGTGAAAAACATGGTGAGTGACTCCTTTGTGGCAAACTGATCATTGGGCATGGGCAAGAGTCCATGAGCCAAGATCTAGGCTTTCAGAACCAGGAATAGCCACATCCAAAGGGTCATTGCTCCATGTCAATATCTGAGTGGGAACACATTAACACCTATATACCAAATTACAAGCTGCTTGTGGTCAGGGATTATTTAATCATATCTTTTTCTTATGCCTCATGGTATAGAAGAGACTCTATATATGAAAAGTCTAGACCAGTTTGGGGGAAATTTGATGCAAACACAAGGATGTTGGATCTTGGCCAAGCAATAAATTGTTAATTTGGCTTCTAATGATTGGCCTAGCTAAATTCAGAGAAGACCATGACACAGTTGACTTTGGATCATGACTTTGTGTTGTATAATTGGAGATTTTGAACCTTTGGACTTAATCCCCCAGAAGTCCCTTATTATTTCCCAAAATACCCTTTAATCTCTCCTGTGCCTCCATGTTTGCGTGATCATATTATTGATGTATGTGTCTAACTCCTCCCTCTTCCTCTCTTTGACCTTTGATCTTGTTGAGTTCAGGCAGTTCTTTTGCTTTAGTTATTATTAATAAAACTTTATAAAATATAATACTTATTGATTATTAATTTAAAAACCCACATTGTGTATGTGTATGTGTGGTCACAACAGCTCTTGACAACTGTGTGAACATCACAGAGGGGTCATGCTCTGCATCAGTGAAAGGAGTATCCATGCCAATGGAATAACTAATCTACAGATTGGGTAGATTGAAGGACTAGCTTGGGACCCCAGGTGTGTCAGTAGATTTTCTACAGGACATTGAGTCTTGGTTCAAGCCAGGTGGCTAGTATTCCATTGTAAGCTTCTTAATGACAGGGTCTCCTTGCAGCACTTAGTGCAGTACCTTGTGCTTTGCAGTTGCCTAATAAATGCTTGTCAACTAGATTTGCACATAAGTTCTCTCTCTTTCATAAACTACCATATGATGAAGCCTCATAGTGCATGTAAAAACAACAAAATGAGAATCATTGCTTTGCATTTGCATACTCAACACTGTGTTAGACACACAGTAGGTACTTAATAAGTGTTTTTTTTTAAACTAGTTGACTGGATTTTACAAGTGAATTTTCACCACTAAGATCATTGCTCACAGTTTTGTGGATAGAACATCTAGTCATGAAAATTTAATAGCAATAGTTTTAATGGAGGTATGGGTGGCACAGTGGATAGAATTCTAGGTCTAGAGTCAGAAACTTCTGAGTTCAAATCTAGCCTTAGACACTTACTAGCTATGTAATCTTGAGTGAATCACAACCTCTGTCTGCCTTGGATTCCTCACCTGTAAAATCAGCATAATAACAACACCCACCTCTGAGTTGTTGTGAGCATTAAATGAGATAATACTTTATAAAACCTTAGCATAGTGCCTGGTGTATGGTGTGTGCTAAATACACACTTGTTTCCTTACTTCTTTTCCTTTCTTTCCTAGACATCATCATTCCAAATGTTCATCATCTCCAAAATATTTGGAATTAAAAGCTTTCAAAAATATGACTTGGTGGGAGATATCAAAACCATCTTGCCAATGGGAGAAGGTACATAGTAACCCTGTTTTCCTGTCGATTACTGGAGCTATCCTGAAGATGCCTTCAGTGAGTCTTCAGAAGATTTATCTACATCTTATTCAGTTACAAACAGCAGTCATTTTATTCACTAGCAAGAGCAGGACATCGACTTGTCCCAGGATGATTTCTCTATGAACTCCATGAAAAAAAAGATGGAAAGGATGAGATGATGACAATGGTGATGGTGATGATGAAGATGATGATGGTGAGGATGATGATGATGATGGTAGTAGTGAAAATGATGATGATTGATTTCTAAACTTTCAGCCTGAAATCCTTGGCATTCCAAGATCTCCAAATAGATTAGGGCTGAACTGAACATGCTTCCACATCATTTCACTGTATCATTTCTCTGTCTGCCTCCCATTCCTGGACTAGGCATTGTTCTCACAATAGTAGTAACAGTAATTAATATTAATTGCATTTATATGGTGCTTTAATATTTATAAAGCACTTTTAAAACTATCTCATTTAATTATCAACTCGATGAGGATGAACTATTCTCATGTCTATTTACAATGAGAAAACTGAAGCAGATGGAGATTAAATAACTTGTCCCATGTCATGAAACTAGTAAATGGGACTAAGTCAAAATTGTGACCTCAGATCTTTCTGGTTCCAGGTCCAGGTCTCTAACCACTACAAAAGCTACCTGACATCAAGTATAAGCTCAGGTCCCATTTGTTAGGGAAGTCTTTCCTCATGCCACTTTCTGTTAGCATTCTCTGTCCCATCTAACTGTCATGCATACACTTATTTCTCTACATGTTGTACAGCTCCAGTACAATGTAAGATCCTTAAGGGTAGAGTTTTTTTTTTTAATTTTATCTTCTTATCTCTCATGCCCAGAATAGTTTTGTATAGAGTTGACTGCAAAAATACATATTGGATTGATTTAGATCAGGTCGAGTTAGAATGGATTGTTCTGAATTGGAATAGGAAGGTTAAGATCTATGAGCTATGGCTAAAAATGGTTGGAGATAAACTGTATCCTTAGTACCCAGCAAGTGGCTGAACATAGTAGGTCCATAAACACTGAAAGGTTGATTGTTTGAATCACAGTGAGATCAGAATGAGAAGGCTACAGTATTTAGAATTCTGTCAGTAAATTGCCAAGGACAGAGGGTGCGTAATTACTTTCATGGAAACCTTTCCATAGATTTTAATCTTTAGCCTGGAGGAATCTCATTTATCGAATCTTTGGAGTAATGCCATGGGCAACATTCTCAGACATCACTGACCAAGGGTCTCTTTATCTTCTAAGGGAAGTCTAGAGGAAGAACTATTGGCTTCATTGATTTTGAGGGAGACAAAAGTTAGAAAAAGTTAAAAGGCATGATGACAGCTAAATTATGAGAACCACTGAGATCCAATCAAATCTTGACCCCCTTTAGTAGGTAGATAAAGCCAGCAGCTCCATCAAAGCTGGTCTTTGAATGTAGGAACCACGATATTGTTCCAGACTAGTCAAATTGGCATTTTGGGACAATCATTTTTTCACTGGCCTCAGAAATTCTCTCTTTTTCTGGGCCTTTATTTCCTCCATTGTAAAATAAAGTTGGACTGAATGAGCACCAGAGTTTCCTTTAGCTCTGATGTCTTATGTTATATAGTACCTCTAGCTTTGAGATTTGCACAGATAAGGAAATATAGTCTAGGATAGTGATGATGAACCTTTTAGAGGGGTGGGTGATGTCCTCAGGCATGCATGAAGAGTGGGGGGAAGGCATTGAGCAGCCTAGCTCCGCATCCCTCTGACTTTCTAGTAATGAACTCTGGTAAACTCTTTGCTGGGGCAATGGTGGGCTTGCTCACAGAAAGGGCTCTGAGTGCTCCCTCTGGCATGCTTGTCCATAGGTTCACCACCACAGATCTAGGGCATTAAAACACTTGATAGTACATTAAATAGAAGTTCAATTTTTAACGAGGTGTGTACCTGAAATTACCCCTTCTGAGCAGTATTCAATCTTTTACCATTATTCTTTAGTTGCAAGATTCAATGCCTCCTCTACCTGGCAATAAGGATTCAGAAGAAAGAAAAGTGGATTTAGAGTTAAATGTCCTCTTTTACTTCCTCCAAACCCTTGGAAAATTGCTTTCCTTTTCTGGGACTTTATTTCCTCCATTGTAAAATAAAGTTGGACTGAAGGAGCACCAGTTTCCTTTAGCTCTGATATCTTATGTTATATAGTACCTCTAGCTTTGAGATTCAATACTCCAGGACTCCTTGTAGTTCTGGCATTCTATGATTTAAAGTATGATTCTAAAGCAAGACCTTTTCATCTTCCTTTCAGGGGAATTATTTTTCATGTATTACCTCCAAAATATAGGCTAGAGCTCCACGAGATCAGGGACTGTCTCTATTTTTATATTTGTATCTCCAGTGTTTGTCACATACTAAGGACTTAATTGCTTTTTCTTTATTGCCCTGGGGTGCCCCCTCCACAAATGTTCCCAGCATCAGCATGATGAGTGAGTATAAGTAGATCAAATCTGAAATATTATTTTATTATAGGACCACTTTTGCTATACTTAGAATTTGAATTAAATTACCAATAAAATGAGTCTGAAATTCAAAGTCTCTCAAGGGGCATGCAATGTGGGTTTAAGGCCTTATCTGGAACAGAAACGTCACATAGAAATATGTCATTTTAATTTTTTTTTTTGGTTTCCAAGACAGTGAAATGAATGTGTTGTTGGAAGTGAGGGTAAAGTGTGATACAAGCTAAGTTCGGAAAATGGGCCAGGGCTGGCTTTTATGTCAGGGATAAAAACAGTCATTTGAGCTGGAGCATGGGAATACTTGGTAATTGATACCAAGCCAAAGATCCCTCAGGCCAACTTTATGTGTCCCTAGGTTAAGGGATTCAGCAAGGCTAATCTGTGCTATAAACCCTGGGGAAGACATCCCTGGTTCATTCATTGTCAGGATTCCTTCAATTTTAATGAGATTCCTGGAAAAAAAAAAACATAGTGAGAAGGGCAGGTAAGAATCAGTGAATCATAGAGTCTCAGCTCAGAAGAAACCATAGACATGACTTTTTTCAAGCCATCATTTAACCTACAATATAACCACCCATGTTCAATATCTCATCACCTCTCCTCTTAATTCTCATTAGCCCTTTCCCTCTCTCTCTCTGAGGATGAGTCAATGGGATTGCTCCCCTAGAGTAGACCAAGACATGCATTATTACACTAGACTTCCAGCTGATCTTTCATCTTCAGTTTCTTCTTTCCTGGTCCATTCCAGCTTTTACATTTACAACTACTGTGACTTTGGATAAGTTGCTTAATATAGGGGTATCATTTTTCTCATCTATTAGAAGAGAGAGTTGAAGTACATGAACCCTAAAGTCTTTTCCATCCCCCTAAATCTGTGATTTCATAAGTGCTTCCTTCCCAAAACACCTGAAAGATATTTCCCTTTCACCTCTCCTCTGGATACTCCCTAGCTTCTTTAAAGACCCAACTCAGGTGCCATCTTCTCCCTGCATCCTCATCTTGTTGTCATTAAGAGAGTCCTCTCCTTCCTCAATTTTTATAGAGATGTATCTATATTATTTTCCCATTTCACATTCTAACTTGCATTGACCTCATTCCTCATGTAGGCAAGAAATTTTTGTTTCAATATGGGACTTATAAACTAAAATAATTTGAATAGGAGTGTTGGACTAAATAATTTTCAAGGCCACTGGCAACCTAGATCCTTGATCCTATAATCTTTTACTTTGAAGATCCATTATGATGCTGAGATCTTTTTTAAAATTTTATTTCTTTGTATCATGGGAAACAGTGAACATGAACTTGAACAGACTTGAGATAGTGGAAGATAGAAGAGTCTAACATGTCCATGAGGTCCTGAAGAGTAAGACATGACTGAATAACTGGACAATAACAACATCAAAAGAACTAGGTGCCTAGAATAATACCTCACACCTGCTAGGTGCTTTAATAGGTGTTTGTTGAGATTAATTTAGTTCAACCACCACAATAACAAGATACTCGATGTTGCTTTATAGTCACTGAATGAGCTTGCCTAAGTCGCCCAAGATCCCCAAGTCTCCTTCAATTTTTTAAATGAGGTCAATAAAGGCTCACTTTGACTATCCAGTGATGCCATGTGCATGCAAATGCTTTGGAATTGCAAGATGATTTGTAAATATGAGCTTTTAGGGAATGACTAATTGTAGTGTCCAAGGAAAATTTATATTTGCAGATGATAGGATTTGTATTTCCTCCAAAAAGTTTTAATTTAAATTTTCTGCTTTAAAGGGCTTCAATAAAATCAAATTGTTTATGTTTATATTTATACATGGAAAAATGTTATGTGTTACTCCCAAAATTATATCTACTATTATAGTGACTAGAAGAATCATTAATAGATAGATATTGGGGAGAAGGAAATACCAGCATAGTGATGGCAAAAAAATGCCCAGGAAAAAACAAATTCCAAACACCAAAAAGAATAAGAAGAAGGCATTGACCCTGGATAAATTTTATGGAGAAAAATTCCAGACTACAGAGGAAAGAGCAGAAGATGACAAAGAAGTAAATGCACCCAAACCTTCCAAAAATGGAAATCGACCAAAGGTCTTGAAGAATTCAAATCGGAGCTTATGAGATAAATGGAAGACTTTTGGTAAGAAAAGTGGGAAATAATTCAAAGATAAACTAACAGTTTAAAAGACAGGAACTCCCAATTGGAGACCAAAATTAAACAGCTAGAAGACATGAAAATAAGGGTAGAACAAAAAGAAAAATCACAAGATTATAGCAGAAAATCAAAAGATTACAGCAGAAAACCAGTCTTTAAATACCAGAATTGGGTGATTGGAAGTCAATGATTTCACAAAAAAAGCAATAATTAATAAAGCAAAGTCAAAAGACTGACAAAATAGAAGGAAACATGAAGTATTTCATTGAGAAAATGAATGATTTGGAAAACAGATTGAGAAAACTTGAGAATCATTGGTCTATCTGAAAACCCAGAAATAAAAAAGAAATCTTGACATCATACTACAAGAATTGATCCAAGAAAATTGTCCTGATGTTCTTGAACAAGAGGGCAAAAAAGACATTGAAAGAATTAATAGAACACCTTCTACACTAAATTCTCAAAAGACAACACCAAGGAATATATATAATTGCCAAATTCAAAAGCTTCCAAGGTAAGGAGAAAATTTTTCAAGAAGACAAAAAGAGACAATTCAGATATCAAGGAGCACTAATCAGGATTACACAAGATCTGGCAGCTTCCACACTGAAGGACAACAAGACTTGGAATATGATATTCAGAACAGTAAGAGAATTGGGTCTTCAACCAAGGATCACTTACCCATCAAAACTAACTATATTCTTCAAGGGAAAAGTATGAACATTCAACAAAATAGAATATTTCCAAATATTTGCAAAGAAAAGCCAGAATTAAATGGAAATTTTGATATCCAAACACAAAAATCAAAAGAAACCTGAAAAGGTAAATAACAAAGAGAGGGGAAAGAAAAAAGTTTTAATTTAAATTTTCTGCTTTAAAGGGCTTCAATAAAATCAAATTGTTTATGTTTATATTTATACATGGAAAAATGTTATGTGTTACTCCCAAAATTATATCTACTATTATAGTGACTAGAAGAATCATTAATAGATAGATATTGGGGTAATAAGTGGTCTAAGATGATATGCAAAAAAAAGAAAAGGGGGTAGAGAAGATGGCATCAAGAGAAAATTGAAGGAATAAGATAAATAGGATAATCTATATCACACAAAGAGATACATGGGAAGGGGAGGGGAAGAATACTGTTATAAGAAGGAGAGGAAGAGAGTACTAATATGTAATACTTAAAGCTTACTCTCAGTGGAATCAATTCTGAGAGGAAAAAGCATCTAGTTTCATTGGGGTATTGAATTCTGTCTTACCCTAAAGGGAAAGTGAGAAGGGGAAAACTAAGGAGGGAGTGAAGTGGGAAGTACAAAATGGGATGGAGAGGAGGGAGGAAACTTAATAGACCCTAAAAAATAAGAGGAATGGAACAAAAAGGGAGGGGGCAGGAAGGGAAGTAAAATGAGGGTGGGGAGTAGGGGGACTGATTAAAATCAAACCACTGGTTTAAAAGGATATAGTAAAAGAAAAAAGGACAGAAGTAGGAGAGGATATCAAAACATTGGGGAATACAGAGGTGGCAGTCATAACTCTGAATTTGAATAGGATGAACACATCCATAAAACTAAAGCAAATACCATAATGGATTAGAAACCAAAATCCTACCATATGCTGTCTACAAGAAACACACATGAGGCAATTAGACACACATGAGGCTATGGTCAAAGGCTGGAGCAGAATCTATTGGGCTTCAAATGAGAAAAAGAAGGCAGGAGTTTTAATCAAGATATCTGACAAAGCCAAAGTAAAAATAGATCTGATTAAAAGAGATAGAGAAAGTAATTAAATCCTGATGAAAGACAGTATAGACAATGAGGAAATATCAGTATTCAACATGTATGCACCAAATGGTATAGCATCTAGATTTCTAAAGGAGAAATTAAAAGAGTTGAAGGAGGAAATATATGATAAAACTATACTAGTGGGAGACCTGAACCTTCCTCTACCAAATCTAGATAAATCAAACCAAAAAGTAAATAAGAAAGAGATAAGAGATATGAATGAAATCTTGGAAAAATTAAAGTTAAAATATATATGGAGGAAAATAAATAGGGACAAAAAGGAATAAATCTTCTTTTTAGCAGCACATGGTACATTCACAAAGATTGACCATGTACTAAGGCATAAAAACATGACAAACAAGTGCAAAAGAGCAAAAATAATAAATGCAACCTTTTCAGAACATAATGCAATTAAAATAATAATTAGTAAGGGGACATAGAGAGGAAAATCAAAATTTATTGGAAATTAAATAATATGAATCTCCAAAACTGGTTATTTAAAGAACAAATCATAGAAACAATTAATAATTCCACTGAAGAAAATGATAATGATGAGACATTCTTTCAAAATCTATAGAATGCAGCCAAAGAAGCTGTCAGGGAGAAATTTGCATCCTTGAGTTCATATATTAACAAATTAGGGATGGCCGAGGTCAATGATTTGGGCATGCAAATTAAAAAAAAACAGAAAGTGAACAAATCAAAATTCCCCAGATGAAAACTAAATTAGAGATGCTAAAAATTAAAGGAGGAATTAATAAAATTGAAGGTAAAAGAACTATTAAATTGATAAATAAGATTAGAAGCTAGTATTTTGAAAAAAGATAAATAAAGTAGACAAAGTACGGGTCAATCTAATTTTAAAAATGAAAGAAGAAAACCAAATTAACAGTATCCAAGGTGAAAAGGGAGACCTCACCTCTAATGAAGAGGAAATTAAGGCAATCATTAAAAACTATTTTGCCCAATTATATGGCAATAAATGTGGCAATCTAGGTGATATAGATGAATATTTACAAAAATATAAATTGCCTAGATTAAAGGAAAAACAAATAGAATATTTAAATAACCCTGTATCAGAAAAAGAAACTGAACAAGCCATCAAAGAACTCCCTAAGAAAAAATCCCCGGGACCTGATGAATTAACAAGTGAATTCTATCAAACATTGAAAGAACAACAAATCCCAATACCATACAAATTATTTGGCATAGTAAGTAAAGAAGGAGTTCTACCAAACTCCTTTTATGACACAAATATGGTACTGATTCCAAAGCCAGGCAGGTCAGAAACAGAGAAAGAAATTATAGATCCTTCATGAACATTAATGCAAAAATCTTAAATAGATTACTATCCAAAAGACTCCAGCAAGTGATCATGAGGGTTATTCATTATGATCAGGTGGGATTTATATCAGGAATTCAAGGATGGTTCAATATTAGAAAAACCATCCATATAATTGACCATAAGTACAAGCAAACCAACAAAAATCACTGATTATCTCAATAGTTGCAGAAAAAGCCTTTGATAAAATACAACATTCATTCCTATTGAAAACACTATAAAGTATAGGAATAGAAGGGCCTTTCCTAAGAATTATAAACAGTATATAACTAATGCCATCAGCAAGTATTATTCGCAATGGGGATAAATTAGAAGCATTCCCAATAAGATCAGGAGTGAGACAAGGATGCCCATTATCACCTTTATTATTTAACATTGTACTAGAAACACTAGCAGTAGCAATTAGAGAAGAAAAAGAAATTGAAGGTATTAAAATAGGTAATAAGTAAAACAAACGATCACTCTTTGCAGATGATTTGATGGTCTGCTTAAAGAATTCTAGAGAATCCACTAAAAAACTAATCAAAATAATCAACAACTTTAGCAAAGGTTCAGGGTACAAGACAAACCCACATAAATCATCACCATTTCTATATATTTCCAACACATTTCAGCAGCAAGAGTTGGAAAGAGAAATTCCATTTAAAATCACCCTAGACAATGAAAAATACTTAAAAATCTATCTGCCAAGACAAACCAGGAACTATTTGAACATAACTACAAAACATTTTTCACACAATTAAAACTAGTTCTAAATAATTGGAAAAACATTAATTGTTCATGGGTAGGATGTGCTAACATAATAAAATGACAATTGTACCCAAACTAATTTACTTATTTAGTGTCATACACATTAAACTACCAAGAAACTTTTTACTGAATTAGAAAAAAATTTTTTTTTGCAAAGTTCATTTGGAAGAACAAAAGATCAATATCAAGGGAAACAGTGAAAAAAAAATGTGATGGAAGGTGGCCTAGCAGTGCCAGATCTCAAACTATACTATAAAGCAGTGGTCATGAAAACAATATGGTACTGGCTAAGAGACAGAAGGGAGGATCAGTGGAATGGACTTGGAGTAAGTGACCTCAGTAAGACAATCTATGATAAACCCAAAGATCCCAGCTTTTTGGACAAAAATCCACTATTTGACTAATGCTGTGATTATTGGAAAACAGTATGGGAGAGATTAGGTTTAGATTAACATCTCACACTCTATAGCAAGATAAACTCAGAATGGATGAATGACGTAAATATAAAGAAGGAAACTATAACTAAATTAGGTAAACACAGAATAATATGCTTGTCAGATCTTTGGGAAAGGAAAGATTTTAAGACCAAGTAAGAGTTGGAAAAAATTATAAAATATAAAATAAATAATTTTTATTTTATTAAATTAAAAAGTTTTTTTTACAAAAAAAAACAACAACAATGCAATCAAAATTAGAAGGGAAGTAACAAATTGGGGAAAAAATCTCCATAACAAAAAACTCTAAGAAAGTCTAATTACTCAGATTTATAAAGAACTAAATAAATTATACAAAAAATCAAGCCATTCCTCAATTGATAATTGGGCAATGGACATGAATAGATAATTTTCAGATAAAGAAATCAAAACTATCAATAAAGACATGAAAAAAGTGTTCTAAATCTCTTATAATCAGAGAAATGCAAATCAAAACAACTCTGAGGTATCACCTCACACCTAGCAGATTTACTAACATGACAGTAAAGAAAAGTAATAAATGTTGGAGGGTATATGGCAAAATTGGGACATTAATATGTTGCTGGTGGAGTTGTGAATTGATCCATTCTGGAAGGTAATTTGGAACTTTGCACAAAGGGAACTAAAAGACAGCCTATCCTTTGATCCAACCATAGCACTGTTGGGTTTGTACTCTAAAGAGATCATAAGGAAAAAGACTTGTACTATAATATTCATAGCTATGTTCTTTGTGGTGGCAAAAAAGTGGAAAATGAGGGGATGCCCTGAATGGCTGAACAAATTACGGTACCTATTGGTGATGGAATACTATTGTACTCAAAGGAATAATGAACTGGAGGAATTTCATGTGAACTGGAATGACCTCCAGGAATTGATGCAAAGTAAAAGGAGAAAAATAACAACCAAAAAACAAAACAAAACATGAGAACGTTGTACACAGAGACTGATACATTGTGGTACAATCGAATGTAATTTACTTCTCTACTAACAGCAATGCAATGATCAAGGACAATTCTGAGGGATTTATCAGAGAGAATGCTATCCACATTCAGAGGAAGCACTGTGGGAGTAGAAACACGGAAGAAAAACAGCTGCTCAATCACAGGAGTCAATGGGGATATGCTTGGGGATATAGACTCTAAATAATCACCCTGGTGCAAATATTAATGGTATAGAAATGGGTCTTGATCAATGATGCATGTAAAATCCATAGGAACTGTGCATTGGTGATGGGAAGGGGTTTGGGGGAAAGCAGGGAAAAAAACATGAATCTTGTAACCCTGGAAAAATATTCTAAATTAATTAATTGAAATTTAAAACAAAAGAACATGGTACTTAAAAAAAAAACACAGGTTGGGTTTCAGAATTGTCCCTGATCTCCCTCCCCTATTGGGCTGGTCAGACTGGCACATGTTGCTGTCATGTGTTTCTACTGAAGTTCTGATATTGGATTCCAGCGACTGGAGTTACATAGATATAGATATAGATATAGATATAGATATAGATATAGATATAGATATAGATATAGATATAGATATAGATATAGATAGATAGATAGATAGATAGATAGATAGATAGATTGTGTGTGTGTGTGCCAAGTTAAGGGGTCTCTATAGTCCAAATCAATACTCCAGTGCACTGGTTCTCTGATTATATCCTGGATTCTTCCATCTGCTAGACTGAAAAAGTATACACTCAACTCTTCATATTCGGAGAGAATACCCAAAAGGCTGTGAACAGAATAGATAACTGCTGTGTGCTTCTGCCACAATACACTATACTTCCTCTTGACCAGAATAGTCTGACAACTTGCCTTATGAATGGGTGATTAAAGGGAGGAAAGGCCTATGAAGATCTGTGAACTCACTTTCATAGGCAAGTAGGGATTGTTGGTTCCTCTGAAAAGAATCTATCCTCCAGAGTACTAGTTAACTCACTTAATGGAAGCCCTAATCATATCCCTGAAATCCTATTTGGAACTATCTCATTGTTTCCTTGTTAAGTTCCACACCTTCCATGGGAGAGGTGCCTCTTATATGTACCCACAGAACATCATTTTGTTCACTTATTAAATTGATGGCATAGTACAAGAATGACAACATTGATTGTAGAGGCAGAGGAAGAGGGTCTCTATCCTATCTTTGACACTTAGTACCCATGTGACCTTGGCCAAGTAATTTAATCTCCTTACACCTCTAATCCAGTGATTGGCAGTCCTTAAGAAATGTTTGACTTCATTTGATTCAGTTTCCTCATCTGTAAAATGGGGAAGGAAGACAAGATGGTCTCAGAGTCCTTTCTAGCACTAGTTCAGTGACCAGAGAATGCCTTAATTATCACCTCCCTTCTAATTTCAGATATCTCTAATTAATAGCTACAATCTGCTTCAAAGTCAAAATATTTGAATGTAATGTCAATGCTT
Source organism: Monodelphis domestica (assembly GCF_027887165.1). Taxonomy (NCBI): domain Eukaryota; kingdom Metazoa; phylum Chordata; class Mammalia; order Didelphimorphia; family Didelphidae; genus Monodelphis; species Monodelphis domestica. Next base: position 741,169,834 of record NC_077227.1, on the reverse strand, counting down.
TGCATTTGATGAAGTGGATTCTGGGACACTCTGCCTCACATTCCTTTTCTTGATTGAGTTTTAAAGAATCTCAGATCAAGGCCCAATCCTCTCTTTTTACAGAAGAAAAACAATGAAGGTGCATACAAACTATGACTCCCCAAATCACATAGGTAAGATGACAGGCTTTGAACTCAGATCCCAAGACTTTGTAGGTATGTCAGCATACTTTCAATTGTACTATGCTGAGTAGTGAAATTTTCTGATAGGAAAGGTTGAAATTGTGTCTAACGAAGTCCACTGAGCTAGAGAAACCTTTCCAATAGTTTTATGTATTAATACTTACAGGATCATAGATTTGGAACTAGAAGTGAAAGAAAAAATATATTTCAAAGTTTCTTAACCTTAGACATAGATACATTAAGGCTGTGTTGATGAACCTATGGCACATGTGCCAGAGAGCATTGCTGCCCTTCCCCTCTCCAAAATGTCTGAGTACATTTCTAATATCACCCATCCCTCTACTCAGTAGCCCAATGAGAGTGCTTCCTCCCTCCTCTGTTTGGGGTAATGGGGCACACTCACATGCAATGTGAGGGTTGCAGATTGGGCATTCAGTCTCTAAAAGGCTTGCCATCACTGCCTAATGGTTCATTGATCAAATTCAGGCCATCTTAGACATTAAAAAAAAGTTGTAACTATATTTTAATACAACAGATTTGTAATTATGTGTATTTTTCTTTATGTATTTGGAAATATTTTTCTGAGAAGTCCATAAATTTTATTGTTTCCAAAGAGGTCACACACACATACAGAGTCAAGTGTCCTTCATCTAATTCTATACTCTCATTTTATGGTTGTGAAAGTGAAAATTGAAAAAGGCAAATTATTTCATATAATCATACAAGTAGTTAAGTAAAAGAACCCAAGATTTGAATGAAGGTCCTCTAACTCCTACTGTGGTGCATTTTCTACTACAGTATGCTATTGATTGGATGACACCTTGTGGGTCTCAATTTCCTAATATTTAAAGCAAAATTGGATGTTCTGAGGTTCTTTCCAGTTTAAATATTCTATAACTTATCCATAGAAGAGAGGAGTGGGATCAGCTAATTCATTTCCCCTTGGATGACTTTTATTAGTTTAAGAAGTTTGATCTCCTGCCTCTAAAGCAAATTACCTAGCCTTTCCAAGTATGCAGCCTCATTTTCATTATGATTTATGGCCATTCCAGACATTAACAGACCATGTTTCATTTAAAAATAAGGCAGTTATTATAGTTGGCAGATACCTTCCTGGCAGCCCTAGGTGCAAAAACACCATGCTCTTATGTTCTGTGCCCAGATATCCATTGGTTCTGAATGGTGATCAAGCCAACAAGTCACTCAGGACAGCAATATAATTTTTTTATAGTGCTGAGCTGGGAGTTAGAAATTTTGGATGTGAATCTTGATTCCAATAATTATATATATATATTCCACAAAAATGTATATAGGCAAATAGGTTTAAGTGACTTATGAAGGATCACATATCTAGTATCTGTACACATACACATGGTTAGCTAGGTGGTAGTCAATCAACTAGGTGGGGCAGTGAATAGAGTGCAAGGCCTAGAGACAGGAATACTCATCTCCCTGAGGCTAAATCTGGTCTCATACACTTACTAATTGTTTGGCTTTAGGAAAGTCTTTACCTTCTATGCCTCAGTTTCTTTATCTATAAACAGGAGCTGGAGAAGGAAGTAGCAAACCACTCCAGCATCTTTGCCAAGAAAACTCCAAATGGGGTCACAGAGGTCAGACACAACTGAAAAATGACTGAATAAAAACATATACATATAAACATTTATAACTAGTAGTTACTCTTCTCCCTTCTGTGGATCTCAGTACCTACATTATAAAATAAACACATTTGTCTAGATGATCAGTAAGATTTCTTCATGCTCTAATATTCTGGAGTTCTATGAATGATCAGCATAAGAATTTGGTCAGTTTTGCTTCTGAGTTTCTGCCTATTACATTGAGAAAGTAATGTCCCTGGTCCATTACACCCCAACTGGCTTGTTAGAATCATTTATGGTTACTCTGACTGCATCCATATTTCAAAATAATTAGCTGTTGTCTTTATTGTCCTTTTAGGAGGAAGATATTACTAGTATGGATTGTTCTTTCATCAAGTACCAGGTAGCAACCTCAGTCCAGATGTTACATGAGATATGATTCCAGTCCAAGACATGTAAAATTATGCTTCTTTTAAGCTAATTAGTTCTTCATTACCTGGGTTCCAGCCCTGCCTTCTCCAAGAAATTTACCTGTCTTTTTGGGTCCACAAGCATTTCTCCCTTCCTTACTGTCTATTCTTCCTTAGCATTAATAAATAGGATCAAAGTCCTCATTTTACAGAGGCAGAAACTGAGGCTTGCAGAGAGAAATTATTTCTGTGAGGTCACACAAGGAAGAAGGGATAGATCTTGGAATCACCACCCTTCAGCACTATGATTCTATACACAAGATTTTTACTATGAAACCAATGGTTTTCTAAATGTTTTACAAAAGCTACATAATTACTGTGTTCCAACTAGAGTTCAAGCTGCATGAGGGCATCTTGTTTTGTAATCTTAAGAATTCACAGTATACATATTAATTTTGTTGTTTTTCAGTCTTTCAATCATGTCTGACTCCACATGATCTCATTTGAGTTGTTTTATTTCTTTCTCCCTCCCTCCTCCCCTCCCTCCACTTCTTCCTTCCTTCCTTCCTTCCTTCCTTCCTTCCTTCCTTCCTTCCTTCCTTCCTTCCTTCCTTCCTTCCTTCCTTCCTTCCTTCCTTCCTTCCTCCCTCCCTCCCTCCCTCCCTCCCTTCCTCCCTCCCTCCCTCCCTCCCTCCCTCCCTTTCTTGATTTTCAATTTCCTTCTCCAATTCATTCTGCAAATGAGGAAACAGAGGCAAACACAGTTAAGTGACTTGTCCAGGGCCACACAATTAGTGAGGATCTGAGGTCATATGTGAACTTGAGTCTTCCTAAATCCAGGCCTGGCACTCCATCCACTGTTCCACCTACCTGCCTTCCAAAGATGAATATGCAATTATTATTTATTCATAGTATATGAAATCAAAGTTCCTTCAGAACACAGATTATCAGCATTAGGAGAGACTTTGGACAGAGAATAATAATTATGATCTTTGGACAACAGACCATGAATTTCTTGAAAATCAGGCTATTTTAGTCTTTCTTTGTATCTCCAAACAATTATCATAGTGCCTCATAATCACATAGTAGGTACCTAATAAATGTTTATTGCATATTGTGGGGAATGTAGATAAAACATAAGGTAAGTGAAGGGAATAAACTTTTATGTGGCATTGACTATGTACCAGGCACTCTGCTAAACCCTTTTACAAATATTATCTCATTTGTTTCTCATAAAAACCCTGAGAGGTAGGTACTCTTATTATTCCCATTTCATAATTGAAGAAATTGAGAAAACAGAGCTTAAATGATTTTCCCAGGCTGCACAGATGATATGTTTCTGAGGACACATTTGAAGTCAGGTTTTGCTGAATCCAGGCTCATTGATTTATCCACTGTGCTATTAAACTGCCTTTGGTGGAAGGGATAAAGATGGTCCTCCATAATCATATATGATGATGGGTTTGGGAACCATGGTACTGAGCTAAATTCAGAAGGAGCGAAATAGTTATATGCTGGAGGCCATCAAGCCATGATGTTTTTATATGGTCACTTGTGGAAACCAGGAGGTCCCAAAGTGGTTCCTTGGACAGATAAAGACTTCTACTTAGTTCCCCTCTGTTTGACTTCTCTCACTAACATCCCTTACTATTTGATTGCTATGATCATTGTTCTCTCCCTAGCTTCAGGAAAAACAATATGAGAGCAAAATATTTGCAGGATTAATACTATTGTTCCACATCATTCCCCCAGGATATCACTAAAATATCACCCTTATGAAATCAAATCTAAAAGACTCTTATGGGTTAACTTCTAACAAGAGCTGTACTTAAAATTCTTCAGCCAATGTATTGGCTTGGAACAAATTCTCCTAAGCCAGTATTAATCACCATAGTGAGAAGTTGGTACAGCAGGCCTCAGTGACTTGGTTTACCAACTAAAACCCATCTCAGAAACTCCCCATGAAACACTGAAAATGATCAACCTAATAGTAAAACTGAATTGTGTTTCTATCACCCCTTTGATCTCTCAAATTGGCCACAGTGTGTGTTGATTGTCTTCTAGAACTTTTTTTTTGTTTTTGAATGAACATTATTTCATTTGGTAATTTTCAAACATTATTCATTGGATACAAAAATAATTTTCTTTTCCTTCCTTCCCTCCTACCACTGCCCCCATAGCTGACACACAGTTCCACTGGGTATTATATGTGTCCTTGATCCGAACCTACACGAAGCCAAAAAGAAACAATTCAGATACAAAGGAGCACCAATCAGGAACACACAGGACCTGGCTGCTTCCACACTGGACCACGAGGCTTGTAACACAATATTCAGAAAAACTGTATACAAATCTTGTAGGATTTTCTCTTTAGCTTGAAAGCTCTGAAATTTGGCAATTATATATCTGGGAGTAGTTTTTTTTTTGGGGGGGGTTAGTGTAGAGTGTTTTCTATGAACTCTTTCAATGTCTATTTTCCTCCCTTGTTCTAGAACTTCAGGGTAGTTTTCTTGGATGATCTCTTGGAGTATGGTGTCAAGATTTCTGCTTATTTCTTGCTTTTCAGGTAGGCCAATGATTCTCAAATTGTCTCTCCTTCTTCTGTTTTCCTGATCTGTTACCTTGTCAGTGAGATATTTTATGTTTTCTTCTATTTTGTCAGTCTTTTGACTTTGCTTTATTAATTCTTGCTGTTTTGCAAGATCTTTGGTTTCCAGTTGCTCAATTCTGGCCCTTAATACCTGTTTTTTCTGCTTTAATATTTTGGTATTCAGCTATGATTTCCTCATTTTTAGAACCATTTCCCAATTCTCTTTCCAGAAGGCTTCCATCTTTTTTATGATAAGCTCCATTTGAGACTATTCCAGGGCTTGTGGACAATTTCGGTTTTTTTTTCCCCAGTTTTGCTTTTGTTTGAATTTCATCCAGTATTTCCTCTGGAGTCTGGGTTTTTCCTCTGTAAAAATTCTCGAGGGTCACAGCCTTCTTTTTGGGTTTTTGGAAGAATTTTGAGGCTCCTGTGCAAAATTAGTCATTTTTCTGAGTGTTTTCCCTTCCCTCTTTAGTCAGAAATCTGAGTCAGCTGGGCAGGTTCTCTGTGTATGGAGTTAAGGAGCAAGGATTTTACCTGAGGCAAGCTCTCAACTCTCCACAGTACTTTGCAGTTCTTCTGGGTGCTACCTTCCCAGGGGCACTCAAGGTCTGCGCTCTCCTGCCTGCCTGGTTTTCCAGTCTAGCTGCTTCCAGGGGTGGTTCTCCAGCAGTCCTTGTTGGCTCCCAAGGACCTAGAAGTGCCCCTTTCTCACTCTAGAAGTGCTCCTCGTTCACTCCCCATTCTGGTGGGCACACTGGCTCCGGGAACCTAAAGTGTGCAATCTCTTGCGCGCTGGGGTTTCCTGCCAAGCTGCTTTTGTGGGTGGGTCCCCTACAGTCCTAGTCAGCTCCCAAGGACCCAGAAGTATCCCTTGCTCACTCCAGGGGTGCCCCTTGCTCACTTGTCTTGGAATGTGCTGGCTCTGGCTCTGGCTTTGTAGGTAGGGTTGGGGGAGGGTGGATCGGCTCACGTTTGGGTGGAAGCCCTTTCACCCTCTTATAGACTGGAAAAGCCCCAATCCCATGTACCTTCAATGCTGTGCCCCACTGTACAGCTCCTCCTCTCCTCTAAAAATAATTCTTAAGGTCTTTTGGGGTAGTCCTTGTCGGTGTGTGCTGGGGATAGTAAGTGAGCTGTGTTTAGACTGCTGCCATGCTTACCCAGAAGTAGTCTTCTAGAACTTCTGATTGATTATTTATTTTATTAAAAATAACAAATGATTTTCTTTGATTGTCCACAAATCCAAAGCACCTCAAAAGTTAATGTGACCTCTAGCTATGCTGCCTGTGACAAAATCATTTATCTTTTTGCAAAAGCTTTGTGTAGGTTGTCAGAATCAATAGCAACAATATAAGTATATAGAATGATCACAGAATGTTAATCAAACAATTTGTTAAAAGTTAATGTATCACTTATCCAATTATCTGCATTTGAATATGTATCTTGAATAATGTAGCTGTGTGCCAAGAAAGTATGTAATCATTGAGGTATAAAAATAAAGCCAACCCTGGACCTAAAGCAAAGCCTGTCCCACTGTGACACTCCTAACTGTCTTCCATTATTCATTATCCACTGCCACTGCCACACCCAGTTATATTGGATAGGACATTGGTCTAAATATCAAGAAGACAAAATCCTGCTATAGACACATGCCAGCTGAATGAACATGGGCAAGTTTTTAACATCTCTGGGCCTCAGTTTCCACATTGATAAAATGAGAGAGTAGTGCTACCTATGTTCCCTACAAATTTAAAATCTCTGACCTGGCTTCTATTCCTGCTCACTTACTCATTTTATATTCTTAGATAAATAATGGCAGTACATCAGATATGATCTGAATAGGAGTAATAAGACACATGCAGATTGCTTTAGAGAGCTTCTATAAGAAACAAGGAGATCACTTATATAATAGTATATTTATAGAAACTGCTATATAAATGTCAAAAATTTGTATTAAATAATTTTAAATACATTGTTTAAAAGGACACAGATCCTGAACAAGATTTGAATTATAGTCATAAACTTAAAGTGATATAGATAGAGACATTAGCAAATCACTCACAGATTTTGAGAAAGAATAGAATAGCTGGGTTAAGAATTTAGGAGAACATCAAGGATCCTCAAGGAAGCCAAACAATTCCAGAAAAGTTAAGTAACTCTTCTCAAGAGTAGCTGAACATTATTCTGATTGTTGTGGGATGAGATCATCAATTGATAATAAGGATTTGCTCAAATTATACAGCTAGAAAATGGTGGAATGGAGATCTTAACCCACATCTTTTGATTCTGCTGTTGGAAGGTAGACTTTTTAGCACCTCATCATGTGGATGCAGAGTAATTGAAATCAGATAATAGATAAAGGGAGGGGAAAGACCAATATTATAGAGTAATAAATAAGATGTGGTACCATGAGTTTGGGGGTCTTGAGTCCAAATTCTATCTAGATGCTTAGAGGTTATATGACCATGAACAAGTCAATAAACCTTTCGAAGTCTCAGTTTCCCTGTCTGTAAAATAAAGGTGTTGGATTCTAGGGTTTCTAAGGACCCTTTCCACCATAGTACAACTTCTCTTTATCAATGAGGAAATAGCCTAAGAGAGATTAAGAGAGTTGCTTAGTATAACATAGCAAGAAAGAGTTGGAGGCAAAATTCAAGCCCCATATTTTATTCTTTTCAAGTCCAATACTGCTGACTATGGCATCCTGCTTCTCTCTATATATGTGAGGAGAGATTGTTGGTCAAACAGCCGAGATATTTTCTTGGACTGGTTTAATGTCTTGAGAATGTGTTTGGCTGGCTGTTGGAAGGTTGTCAATCTCCCCCTGCTTGTATTTGTTCTGCTATTTCATCACTGAGCCCCTGGTTTTTAGCTCTGTTCTATAAGTATCCTAAATCTCTCTTACAGCATGAGATGAGAAGATGAAGGGAATGAGCAGACTATTTTTTCTTAATGATAGCAAGAGAGTAAAACAGGCTGCACTATTAACCACTCATCAATTTGTCTTGACTGCTAAGTAAACATTTACCATTGCTTAAATCCTACATAAATGGTTTGGATTCCCACCATCCTTTGGGAGCAGACTGCATTACAACATTGTATTAAGACTGGACCATCTGGTTCTGAGAACATTGTGACAATATCCCCTTGAGGAAAGCTGTATCTTATAGTAACTATGCATATTATGCGATTAGGCCTATAGCTGTGTGACCTGGGCAAAGTCACTTAACCCACATTGCCAAGTCCTAACCTCTCTTCTGCCTTGGGACCAATACAAAGTATTGATTCTGAGACAAAAGGTAAGGTGTTTTGTTTTGTTTTTTAATAGCCCCTTAAAGAAAATTGAAAGCTTATAGAATATACATAAGGAAAAATACCGTCAGCAGTGTATGGCATAATATCATTTTGTCTACTACCAGCTTGTTTTTCCCAAACAACTCCCTCACCCAAAATAATATTTTATTCTGATGCTTTATGTTTAATAGACCTGCTGGAGAGTGAGGGAACTAAAATCAGAACATAAGAATTCCATTCTCAGAAGGATACTATGGGGCATACTCCCCTTCCCAGTGGAAGCACATTTTACCACTGAAGCATTCCCTTCCTACTGAATGGACCTATATCTCTGTGTTCCCCAAGGCAGCACTGCTGCTACACAAATTATATCCTATATCTATCTATCTATCTATCTGTCTGTCTGTCTGTCTGTCTGTCAGTCCATCTCTCCATCTATCTATCTATCTATCTATCTATCTATCTATCTATCTATCTATCTATCTATCTATCTATATCTATTCTATATATGCCTGAGTTTTATATTGAGATCCTTCTCCTACTCCACATCCCCCTTTCCCCCATTGTTTGCTATGGAAGTCTTCATTCAGATGATTCCCATGAATATTTTCATATTTTTTTCAGTATCCAAAATCATGAAGGAGATGCTTTCTCTGACATCTCTCACTGGTTCACTGGGCTTCTCCTTAGACATATCGATGAACTTGGACAAATTTTAACCTATTGACAGCTATACCTATATTGGGGCATTATGACACTGTGAGGCTAGTTTCAGAAAGCAAGAGTCCATAAGGGAACCCTAGGTCCTACCAGGAGGAATTCACTCATGCCAAGGGACTGCCATGAAAAAGAGGTAATGTCCTTGTAACAGTTAAAATTAGTTTCTCTGCTAAAAGTATTATATTTTTGAGGTTTATTAAAGATTATTAAATAAAGAAAATACAAAATAAGAAAGTACGTGCAACCTACATCTTGCCTGCTACGTAGAGAGCTGCATGTCCCCAGAAGCGGAAGTGGAGAGAGAGAGCAAGTAGGCGGTACAGTCAGTTTAAATACCAATTGTGTTCTCGCACTCAGGTGAGGACTCAGGGAGATTATAGGGCATTCTGGGAACTTCAAAGGACTTCTGGGAAGTGAAGTCTGGGGTTCAAATCTCTATTTTACATCCTCCAGGTATTCTTGTTTGCAGATTCTATTGTGTTGATGGAATCCGATTTAAATATATTCCATAGTCTCCTGTAGAAGATCTCAACTCACTCAAAAGCATTTGGTTTGTCCATCCATACAGGAAAGACCAAATAGATAAGGAATATCTCTCACCTTGATTTTGACAAGTCTTTGGATTAACATCCTCATAGAGGTTGTTAAGGATACAAATGGAAGGGAGCTGGGCCACAGAAGAAGAGGAAGAGAGGAAGATGGACATGGCTTAAAGAAATGAAAATTGAAACAACTCTGAGGTACCACCTCATACCTATCAGATTGGCCAATATAACAGAAAAGGGAAATGATAAATGTTGGAGTGGATATGGGAAAATACTGACAATACACACTTTTTACCAGTGTCAACCATATGGCAGTATAACATGGAAAATCAACTTCTAATCCTGAAATCTAAGGCAATGGTCCATGGTAGGTCTAAGTAAGCTCACTATATAGCCACTGTGGAATTGCAAAGAAGAGAAGTAAAATATATCATCAAGGCATCATGTTTTCAGTGCTGGCCATTAAGGTATATTAAAAAGCAGTAATCATCCATAAAATTTGACAGTAGCTAATAAATAGAGTGAGAGATATATAGACTAGATTAGGTACAAAATGCCTAGTAATAAATGACCCTAGTAATTTAGCTTTTGATGATTCAAAATATCCAAAATATTGGGACAATAATTTGCTATTTGATAAAACTTTGGAAAACTGGAAAACAATATGGCAGAGACTTGGGATAGACTGACATCTCATACCACATACCATGATAATGTCAAAATGCTTCAAATTGCTATTAGAGAAATGAAAATTTAAAACAATTCTGGTATACCACATCACAACTATCAGATTGGCTAATATGACAGAAAAGGAAAATGAATAATGTCAGAGGGGAAGTAGGAAAAATTGAGACATTAATGCACAGTTGGTGAAATTGTGATCTGATTCAATTATTATGGAAAACAATTTGGAACTATGTTTAAAGTGCTCTAAAACTGCATTCCTGTTGGTCCAACAATACCACTACTAGGTCTGAATCCCAAAGAGATCAAAGATAGGGGGAAAAGACATATTTGCATAGACATATTTATAGCAGCTCTTTTTGTGGTAGCAAAGAACTACAACCTAAAGGACTGTCCATCAATTGGGAAATATCAGAACAAGTTGTGATATATGATTGTAATGGAATAAAAATTTCAGAACCTAGAAAGACTTACATGAACTGATATACATTAAAGTGAACAGAACAAGAAGACTATTGTAAATAGTAACAACAATGTTGTTTGATGAACAGCTATGACCTACCTATTTTTCAGCAAAGCAGTGATTCAAGACAATCCTAAATACTCATGATGAAAAATTCCATCCACCTCCAGAGAAAGAATTGATGGAATCTGAATATAAACCAAAACATGCTATATTTCACTTTCATTCTTCTCTCTTTTTTGTTTGATATCTTTTCCACAAAATGACTAACATGGAAAAATGTTTTAGATGATTGCTTATGTAAAATCTATATCAGATTACTTACCATCTCAGGGAGAGGGGTAGAGAAGGAGATTAGGAAGGAGAGAATTCAAAACTCAAAATTAACAAAAAAGAATGTCAAACTTGATTTTACATGTAATTGGGGGAAAATGTGATTAAAAAAAGAAATTATGTTTGCTAGAAAATAGGGGATGATCACAGACAAGGGAAAGATGACCAAATCAACCACAAGAGTGATCCTTTGAAACCCTTGAGATGCCAGGAAAAAAAGGAAGAAGACCTTTAGTCCTGGAGTGAGTGAATCCCCTACTTTGACATTATGGGTATGTATGGATAAGAAAGGGACAGGAATGGAAGAGCTGTGATGTCCATTGTTGGAGGGACACACCTGAATTGATGAGATCATAAATACATTTGAATATTTAACTTTTACAAAAATGCTTCTTTCACAATAAATTTGTAAGATGAATAATATAATTATTCCAATTATAGAGAAGAAATAGAGGCCCAGGAAGTTCATGGTCAGTCAGTACCCAATATGAAATTTGAGCTGGTCTTCTGACTGCGTACCCCAAACTTTTTGGACTATGTATGTCATGACAACTCTCATGCTTAAAGCCTCATGCTTAATTAGACCTGCCAAGATTTGAGGTCAGATCACATGGCCTGCAAGAATTCAGAATTCTACCCAAGTCCACCATGGAGCATCTGAGGGGGATGTTACTTGAAAAAAGTCACTTTATTTGTTGATTACCTACTGGTTGGTGATGCTCTTTGATATGTGGTCAAAAATGGAAACATCATGGACCCTGAAAACGTTCCCTACCCCTATTCTGCACTTTTTCTTTATGAGTGAGCTCTGTCCATGCCAGAGCTTGATTTCATTTTTCAAAGTAGTTTTTTGAACTATATAAATAAAATGATCCCTAAAAAGAAGCCAAAGTCTGAGTAATAGAAAAACCAATAATATCTAGAATAGATAATGTAATATACCTCCCTTTTCTTGGCAAAGAGTGATGAGGGGAGACTGCTTTGGCAGAAAGTTTTACTTATGGTCAGTCAAGGACACTGAATTGAGTGCTTTTACTTAATTATTTTTTTCTCTATCATCAAAGAGGGTTTAGTTTCTGGGGAAAGAGTAAGGGGACATTTCGCAGGAAATACCATTAAAATTATTATCTTTTGATATCTACAAAGTTAGACTGTGACTATTTTTAGGACAGTGTCATATTCAAATAAAAATGGGGGGGGCACATCAAATTATACATTAAGATCCCCAAGGGGTGTGTTTTCACTTAAACTACCACTATTAACATTATCTATAGCTCATTGTATTTTTGTTGCTTTCGTTAAATGTTTTCTAATTACATTTTAATCTGGTTCTGCTGGATTCAGGACTATTGTGGGTCAACTATCCAACTGGCTGGATTTTTGACACTGAGTTAGAGCATGGGGTTACCTGGCCAAACAAAATAGGTGTGATCCCTTTGGAGACTGGTGTGTATTCTGCTCACAGTTGAACTTCCTGCCAGCTGTGTCATAGCTTTACTAATAGTCTCCTCAGCGTTAAAACATTTGTTTCAGCATTTATCAAACATCTACCATATCCCAGGCAATGTCTGGCTGGGGCTGGGGCTTTTTAGAAAGGCAAAGCTGAAAATTTCTGCCCTCCAGGACTTTCCAGCCTACTGGTTGGGAGTAAGATTAAGTGAGAGATTATGGAGGGTTAAATACAAATCTATCATTAATGCAAGGACAAAAACCAAAGCAAACAAACAACAACTAAAAACTCTAGGTATGCACTGTTGACATAAGTAAGTCATCCCATCCTTGTGCATTTGGGGTAAAGAATTCCTTTCCAAAGATTCCACACTGATCATCAGTGTATTGCTATCAGGGCACATCCCCAGCTTCCCAGCACAAAGTTATCATAATTCCCATCATGCTTAGAAATATTCATATTCCTGTCATTTTATTTTTATCCTGCCCTGCCTGTTGCTCATCAGCAATGAGTCGATCTTAGCATCTTGCTGTGTGTATAAGCCGCACACTTAGGCTTCAGTCTAATTTAATTCCACCAAAGTCGATGGAGCACCTGCTTCATTAAAGGAAGAGCCCCTGGGCTATGTACTTGGTGCCTGCTGCTGTTCAAAAGAAAGATAACCCATTAGTACCGTAGGTGGGAAGTATGTGACTACTTTGTATCTATTGACATTTATTCACTTGGTACTTATGCTGGATGTGTTTCCAGGTGGTCTTACTGATCCCTGCTTTAGGATGTAGCCTCCTGTGGAGGAGAGATTGTTTCATTCTTTGTAGTTATATTGCCTAGCAACCAGCTACATGCCTGGTGCATCATAGGTGCTTAATAGATGCAGGCTGATTGATCACATGATTCTGGGACATTGCCTGCATTCAAATTTTAAAAATCTTTGGCAATCATGGAATCATAAGATCAAAGACTTAGTACTGGTAAGGGGACCTTAGAGGATACCTAGCAAACTGCCCCTTAATTCTTATCATTTTATAGGTAAGGAAACTGAGGCCCAAAGAGCCCAAGTAACTTGCCCTCAGTTATTAGAGTAAGAACTAAGATTTGTACACACATTGTTTGTCTCCAAAGTGAGTGTGTTTCCTACTTTATCAAAGGATAGAGAAGCAAAGTAGATAGAATGCTGCGTCTGGAGTCAAGAATAACTGGGTTTAAACCCTAGCTATGTGACCTTGGGGAAGTCTTTAACCCTGTCTCCCTCAGGTTCCTCATCTGTAAAATGAGTTGGAGAAGGAAATGGCAAACCACATTTCTTTGCCAAGAAAACACCAAATGTGGTCACAAAGAGTCAAATGTGACTAAAATGATGCTTATTTTATCCTTTTCAAAACAGAGGTGCATATTCAATCAATCAAGCTTCATTTATGAAGTGCCTATTTGTGATAAATGATTTTGATGGGATACTGTTGTGTCATAAGAAATGATGAACAAGGTGCTTTCAGAAAAGACGGGAAGACTTGCATTAATCAGGCAGGGTGAAGGGAGAACCAGGAGATTGTAAGGATGATCAACTATGAAAGACAGTAATTCTGATCAAGAAATGATTCCAAAGGACCTGTGATGAATATACTGTCCATATCCAGAGAGAGAATGAATGAACTCTGAGTGCAGATTGAAAGAGGCTTTTTTTCTTACACTTTTATTTTCTTTATTTTTACCTATATTTTATTTCACAACATGACTAATATAGAAATGTATTTTACATAAAATTGCTTGTCTTCTCAATGAGAACAAAGGGAAGAGAGAATAAGAAAAAATCTGAACCTCAAAATTGTATAAAGTGGTAAAAATTATTTTCATATGTAATTGGAAAAATATTTTAATTAACCTTCCCCCCCCAAAAAAAAAAGAAAGAAAAGAGGGCAGCTGGGTAGGTCAGTGAATTGAGAACCAAGCCTAGAAATGGAAGGTCCTGGACTCAGACACTTCTTAGCTGTGTGACCCTGGGCAAGTCACTTGATCCCCATTGCCTAGCCCTTACCGCTCTCCTGCCTTAGAACAATACACAGTATTGATTCCAAAATGGAAGTTAAGAGTTTATTAAAAAGAAGGAAAGAAAGAAGAAAGAAAGAAAGAAAGAAAGAAAGAAAGAAAGAAAGAAAGAAAGAAAGAAAGAAAGAAAGAAAGAAAGAAAGAAAGAAAGAAAGAAAGAAAGAAAGAAAGAAAGAAAGAAAGAAAGAAAGAAAAGAAAGAGAAAGAAAGAAAGAAAGGAAAGGAAAGGAAGGAAGGAAGGAAGGAAGGAAGGAAGGAAGGAAGGAAGGAAGGAAGAAGAAGAAAGAAAGAAGAAAGAAAGAAAGAAAGAAAGAAAGAAAGAAAGAAAGAAAAGAAAGAAAGAAACGAAAGAAAGAAAGAAAGAAAGGAAAGAAAGAAAGAAAGAAAGAAAGAAAGAAAGAAAGAAAGAAAGAAAGAAAGAAAGAAAAGCAATCCCTGCACTTAAAGAGCTAACATTCTAGCCAGGGGAGACATGTTCCCATACTATATGTTGGTATGTAAAAATCTATCTATCAATTTTCTCTATGAAGGTGATTTTAATATGTAATTTGTTTAAGTCTAACCACTCCATTGACTTTCTGTCTCATATCTCCCAACATCAAGTTAAGAAAAGTCTAGTCAATAATTGTTAAGTACATACTTACAAAAGTCTCTGATAATATACCTTTTCACTGACCTCCCACATGCCTTAGTCAGTCCTCCAGTCAACAAGCATTATTTAGGCACCAACTTTTTGCCTTGTTCTGTCCAAAGTTCTGAGATATTAAAAAAAAGGACAATAAGAAATTTCCAGTTCTCCTGACAGAGACAATCAAATGGGGGGATGGAACATGCAAATAACTAGATCCAAACTAGATATTGATAGGATGAATAATGTGGAGACAATCCACAGAGGAAAGATGATAAATTGGAAGGTATTTGGGAAAGGTTTCTTACAGAAGGTTGGACTTTAACTCAGAGTTTAAGAAGCCAACTAAGTCAGAATGAAGGAATAAGGAGGGAGAGTTCCAGTGCCCGGAATATAGTAAGTGCTTAAAAATGCTTGTTGAAATGCTCAGTCATGAGATGGAATGTCTTGTAGGAGGAAGAGCAAGGCAACCAGCATAACTTGATCACACTGGATCCCTTTCTTCCTGGATTCTCTGGCTTCTTTCAAGGTACAGCTAACATTTCACTTTCTGCAAGAAACTTTTCATAGCCTTCTTGCCTCCAAGCTTGTGCCTTACTTCTGCTGATTATCTCTATCTGCCCTGGGTATATCTTGTTTTTTACATAGTAAAAACATAGCAGCTTGACTCCCCCCACTAGTTCTTTGAGGGCAGGAATCACTTTTGATTTCTTTCGTTCTATTTCTTCCTGTCCTTTGCACTTTGAAGCATATTTGACATGTAGTATGCACTTAATTATTGGCTGGACTTGACTTAACTTGATGTCTAACACTATAAATACAAAATAAACACAAGCATCTTAGGGAGGGAGGGCCATAGGTCCCTGGGTGGTCAAAAAAAAAGTTCATGCACTGTGGAAGGAAGAGTTTGAATTCAGCTTTGGGATGACTAGGAATTTGAAGCAAATTTTAAAAAATCAAAATCCCTATACATGTAATCATATATGCTCTCATGCATATATGTATACACATATATATAGCCATATATAATATGCATGTATAGCATAAATAATATTTATAAAGATATTTAGCACAGTGCCTGGCACATAATATGGGCTTACTAAATGCTTGTTTTCTTCCTCATAAACATTAACAGATCATCTTCTTGGTATGAAAAAAAAAAACAAAAAAAAAATCCTTCATTTGGAGTAATCAGACCAGGGTTCAAATCCCAGCCTTGCTATTTTGCTTCCTCTGAGACCTGTTAAACTAGAAATAATACAGAATTACCAAGTAATCAATAAAACCTACTCTTTAATCAGAAATAGGGATAGGGCCAAGGACTCTGGGAACCACATCCCTGGGAGAAGGCACCACGCTAGATGCTCTCTCCTGGAGAAGACATCATACATGATGTCAACTCCCACCCTGGGAGGAAAACACACTAATGCTTCCTCCAAAGAGAAAGGAAATTTGGAGTCCTTATATCTTCTGTATAGTATCACAAACAGGTTTGTAAACCTCTTTGCAGACAGCAACTAGGGCATTAAGAATCATCAAAGGCAAAGGTCAAATGAAGAAACTAGGCTTCATGAGAGGAAAACTTTCATCCAATAGAGAAGCCTCCAAAATCAAAAAGGTGCTTACCATTAAAACCAAAATAGGAGTACTTGGCACTGGGATTTCTCAAAGGCATGGGTAAACTGAGTCATCCAAAAATCCATGTAGAGACCATAGATAACTTTTTTAATGTCTCCAGGCCTCATTTTGTTTATCTTTAGAAGGGATTGGATTAATTAATATAATTATGGTTTCTAGATGTAAAGCTCTGCTCCCTTAGGTGCATAGACTCTTCCCAAGCTTTTTTCTTCCTAGAATCTTATTTCCTAGGAAACTTTGCAGGAGTTGACATGGTTAATCATACAGATATATTTGAGATCATGTTATCTGGGTAGAAACATTTCCATTAAAAGCGGAGATCACTGCCTGTCTTTTTGCTCTCATAGTTCAAACGGGGCCCCAGAGCTGCTGCAGAGAGCACCCCCACTTTCCAAGCTGTAGTGGACCATCTGCAATTGGCATTAAGAGTATATTGCTGTCCATAGGTCCTGACCAAGTAAGTCCACCAAGGGCAGTGAATATGGTCAGAGCTGACTTCCTTAGTGAGAGGAAAACAAGCTTATAAAACAAGAAAGAAGGAAAATCCAGAGTCAACCTGCTCTGAGGTCTCCTTACAATCCTTGCCTGTGCATTCCCTGGCTAATACAGAAGCCAGCTTCTGGAGACAAAAGAAATTGCAGAAAGGTCTGTCATTGCTCCTTCAACAAGGGAGACTCTTTCACTCCATGTGGACTGCAGTATTGGCGAGCCAGAGCCTAAACCTCTGTGGGGAACAAAACCTTGTGAGGCATGGGGAGACCATCCACCCACTGTACCAGCTGTGGTACCCAATTGCTCCTCTGTATCCTCTTGTAATGGATTCCTGTATCCTTCACTGCTTCTCCGTAAAAGCATTAATTAGCACTATTGTGCGTATAAAAGAGTGTGCATCCTTTGGTGGATCCTGAACCCCAGCTCTCTCAGGACTAATTCATTAGCCCCACTTTCCTGGAGCTGTCTGGGCCTGGGCCTATTTGGAACTGGCTGCCAGAGCACCCAAGCCCCACCACCAAGTCTCTTTTGTGACTCCAACACCCCCATCTCCAACTCTCCACCACCACCCTCCATGCCACATTTGCTCCCTTGTATTGTTAAAAACACTTTTGCAGCTGAGATGAGCCATCTTAATTGCTGCAGATGAAAATAAATCAGTGGGATTTCACTGGGGATGCAGGTGCTTGAGACAGCCCCAACTGCAGCGCCCAGAACCATCTGCCAATAAGGGCCATTCATTTTCATCTCAGAAGGAACAGGACTGCATAATAGAAGGGGCAGTGACAGCTTCAAGGCAGGCAGGGATTGCTGATTTACCATTTATTTGGACATCTTGGCAAGCCATAGGCAGGCTGCCTGTGCTTTGCTACTCCTTTGCCCTCTATCAGGTTCACTCAGGACTGGCCTCGAACCCGTCACCCTATCTGACTCCCCTTTGTGTCTTTATAACCACTAAAACAGGCACTAAACTGGCCAAATGGCAATAGGAAATAGCCAATTCCTTGTCCATTATGCTCTAAATTCCCAGGAGGTCAGAGGGAACACAAGTCAGAACAAGGGTTCTTTACCTTCTTTGTGTCTTGAACCCTTTCTTTGCACAGAACCTGTTGAAGCCTGTTGACCCTTTTATAAAAGAATGTTTCTTGGGACAATCTAGGTGGTTCAGTGAATAGAGAGCCATGCCTAAATATGGAAGGTTCTGGGTTCAAATCTAAATTTAGATACTTCCTAGCTGTGTGACCCTGAGCAAGTTACTTAACCCCCATTGCTAACTAGCCCTTACCAGTCTTCTGTCTTAGAACCAATACACAGGATTGATTCTAACAACAACAAAAAAAGAATATTTCTTTTTTTTTTTTAAGTTTAAGGATGGCCCTTTATTTTTTTAAAAAAAGTCTTTAGAACTACAAATAACAAAGGAAGCAGATCACTACCATAGAAACCTATTTGATACATAAAATCTTTATGTGAAAACTTAACACACACTCCACTCACAAGACTATCAGTTATAATGCTCTTCCTTATAAGGCTCTTATGTCAGCTTCAAATTATATTACACTTCATTCCCTCAAGGTGTATTTTTCATTTTAAATACCAAATTCTTGGCTCAATGGCACATGCTAAAATAGGGCATATTTCACTGACATCCTGGTGACACACTGTTTCCAGTTTGGTGAAGAGTTTAAAACACTTTATTCTTACATATTCATTTAACAGTCTCCCTACCACAAACTTGAGCAGTCAAAAATGGGGCAACATCACCCACTCCAAAGTAGCCATCAGAATAAAAAGATTGATAGCTAGAAAGGAATCTTTTTTCCCTTGTGGCAAGAAGAAATGGCAACTGGGGCAGATATTAGGCAGATGCTTCAGTCATCCCAAGAATATTTCTAATGCATAAAATAAAGCATAAATTTTATAAAGAAAACATTATAGTAAAATAAAATTATCAAACCACAAGAGGGAGAAATTAGTTCATGGACCCTACATTAAGAACCCCTCAATAAATATCAGGAATGCCCAGTGCTGGAGGGAGAATATAAATAATGTTATTCAACCAAAGAAATAATTGCTAATCTTTGTAAGTGAGCTTAGTGGCACAGAATTTACTTACTAGTCAATTCGTAAATCCAAATTCAGTTGGGAAGACACTGCAGAACAGTCTACGAGTAGAAATTTCAGGGGAAGACAGTTACCCGGATGACACTCTGTGGTGGGGGAAGATCATTCTGGGAAGAAATTCATGTGGGATTTGGCAGCAGAAGCAGAAAACAGATTGTCTGGAACCTCAGCCACTTAGTGGAGAAACCCTGAACTAGTCCCTTAACATCTCAGATTTCTTATTTTGGATCAGTAAAAGAGGGATACTGGGAAAGAAAAGGACAAGCCACTTCAGTATCTTGGCCAAGAAAAGACCAGGCACAGCATTGATGTCATATGGTCCATAGGGTCTCAAAGAGTCAGAAACAGCTGAATGACCAAACAACACTACAATGGGGATAATAATCACTAATTCACAAGGCTGTTGCAAAGATTAAATGACATTATGTGTGAAAAGAATTTCACAAGCCTTTAAAGGGCTATAAATGTGAGTTTTTTCTTCCTTCCTTCCTTCCTTTCTCTTCCTTCCTTCCTTCCTTCCTTCCTTCCCTTCCTTCCTTCCTTCCTTCCTTCCTTCCTTCCTTCCTTCCTTCCTTCTTCTCTTTCTTTCTTTCTTTCTTTCTTTCTTTCTTTCTTTCTTTCTTTCTTTCTTTCTTTCTTTCTTCTTCTTTCTTTCTTTCTTTCTTTTCTTTCTTTCTTTCATTCTTTCTCTCTCTCTTCTTCTCTCTCTCTCTCTCTCTCTCTCTCTCTCTCTCTCTCTCCCTCCCTCCCTCCCCCCCTTTCTCCCCCCCCTCCTCTCTCCCCCCTTTCCCCTTTCCCTTTCCCTCTCCCTCCCATCTCTCTGTTTTCCTTTTTGTTAACAGGAAAAAAAATCAGGAAGCCTTTAGTTCAAATCTCACCTCAGACACATTCTATCCATGTGACTAGGCAAATCACTTAACTTGTCAGGCATCTCTTTAAGGCTACAGGATACAGAGAAAGAGTGCCAATCTGAATGGAATCCTCTCCAAAATATTTTTCCCCTGGTAAATTCACAAGTCTTATAAAAATATTATTGTTTATATTACATAATGATTATTAATGTTGTTGTTACTAGTAGGGGAGAACACATGATAACATGTTGTAGTTACTGCATATAATTGTTGTGAGGCATAAATGATACAATATATGATGCTTTGAAAAATTCCAATATTATATAATCAGCAACCATCCTTCATACGATAATTGATTAAAAGCTAGAAAGGATCTTGGAGGTCATATGATATGTGACAGAGGTCAGATTTGAATCCAAGTACTGTAAACCTTTAAAATTTCACAGACTTATGAATGTTAAAAATTTTACTCCACACTGAGGAATCCTCCAACTCCCTACTTGAAATAATTCCCTACCAGATAGTGAGAACTCTACTTGAATGTGAAAACTCCTTGCTATGGGAGGATCTCTACCCCATCCCTACTTGGGACTGCTTTAGGGGAGAAAACTCCTTGCTATGGGAGGACCTCTATTCCACCCATACTTAAGAATGCTTTAGGGCAGAAAACTCATTGCTAAACAATGAAAGTACTTGAAAACCATACTTATAAAGGAAAGGAGTACTTTGAGCCATGCCTATTTTTGGAATTGATACAATGGGATGCTAAGTGCCTAAAAAGGTGGGGCAACTTGTAAACTACTTAGACCCTAAAAGGTGAAAACTTACTCAGAGGTTTTCTCTTAATGAAATTAGTCGACACAGTAGCATTTTTTTTTCTGACTTACTAAAGAGATTAATCTACTCAGCTGTGAATTCAAAATGGGCTGTCTTTTGGAAAACATCTACAGTGATTGGTAAATGGAAGAACTTAGGGGAGGTGACATAGGATATTTTGCCCTTAAAAATAACAGCTCAGAGAAGAGCTGGAGGTCATTCTGAAACATTCAGATTGAGGAAGGACTGATTCTGAAACATTTAGATGGAGGAGGGAGCTGGTGAAAGCAGCTGAGATGATGCTGGCCTGGTGTCACTAGAATCCTTGCTTAGGCAGACCTTGTGGTGAGTGTTAAAAGACTGACTGACTGATCTCTCTCTCTTAAGACTCAGGTCTAGGCCATGTTCGCTTAAGGCCCTTCATACTTATTTCCTTTTTCTCTCTTTCTCTCTTTTCTTTAATTCCCACATTTGTATTAATTAAAATCTCTATAAAACACAGTTGACTTGGGTATTTGAATAATTGGGAGTATTTCCCTGGCGACCACCTTATATTTGATTTAAAACCAAGACACTGTAGTAAAACATATTTTCTGTGGTCACAATTTACTCACCCTCTCTTATATCTATCACAATTTATATCTTCCACTATTTTAACTCACTACAGTTTAAGACCTTAACCATTTAAAATCTAACAGTACTCAGACTACAAATTCATTCATTTTTTTCATTATTTTACTATTATTTTTCTTTGTATGATATCTAAAATGGCACCTAGCTGGCACAATGTGTAGAGATCCAGGCCTGGATTTAGGACAGTATGAGTTGATATTCAGCCTTAGATACTTATAAGCTGTGACACCCTAGACAAGTCACTTAACCCTGTCTGTCTCAGTTTTCTTATTTGAAAAATGAAGTGGAGAATGAAATGGCAAGCTCCTCCAGTATCTTTACCAATAAAATCCCAAATGAGGTATTGAAAAATGAGACACAATTGCACAACAGTTAATTTTAATTTTTATTACCTACATTCTAAGTTCAGTTATTTCTAATAGTCGTGACAGATAGCAGATGGCACCCTCTATATTTTAATACATGGGCCAAATTCCTGTCCTAGTTTCAGCTTTGACCCTCTGGTTTGGTACATGAGGAAATTGAGGACAAGAGAGAAGAAGGGATAGCCCTAAGATCACCCAGTTAATTATTGGCCAGGTAAGCATTAGAAAGCATATCTTCTCATTCCAATATTCTACCTCCTTCCAGATCCTTGACTATATTTGGGATTGTTAAGGTTGCGAGATAAAGGTCTAGGGAAGTGGACTGTCCTGGATAGGACAATGTTGCTTTGCCTCATCCTTGATTTTCTCATCTGTAACAGTAGAACACCACGTCCATTATCTGTCTCCAAGGAGAGATAAAAAGTTCATTGCAGCCAGCCTATAAAAAGGATGGCTTTTAGGAAGCTATTTCAAAAGTACACCTTGTCTCTGCCCAACCAAAAAGTGACTAAATGAAACTCTGAGGGCATCTGAGGTTGCTGCTGCTGCTGCTGCTGCTGCTGCTGCTGCTGCTCCTTCTGGTCTTTGGACTTATTTCGGGACCCCAGCAAGCTGAAATTAGAGCATTAACTAAGAAGAACCCATTGGGCTCTGTGTGATTCACATTTGTTATCTGCTGCCACTTTCTGGAAAATTTTTGGCAGAAATAACTGAAGTTGTGCCTGAAGTTGAGATGGACCTCTGTCTCTGACAAACTCTTGGACCATGTGCACTGTGAGCTCTAAGGATGTCTGATTTTCTCAACATCTAACTCTGCTTCTGCATCTGCCCTCCACAGACAGCAGCTCGGGCTTGGTCTCTTTAATCCTATGCAGTGTGTGTCTCAGAAGCCCCACCCTTCTCTCTGCAGCATCTCCTGCATCTGCTGCCTCTGCAGTCCAAGGTACAAGATCCATGGAGACTCAAAGGTCTGCATGAACAAGCTTGACATCCAACAGCTTAAAGAATCAGGTGGACTCAGCTATGGAGTCCTTCTGGCTGGACTTTTGCAGAGGCTGCCCTGTATCCCTCCTTCTGGCAGCCCCATCAGTGTCCATGCTCATATAAATGTGTAAAAACATATGCACAAATATTATTTCAAGGCTCAAGGATACACACATAGACATGGAGATAGGTGTATATCTGGCTTTCTATTGATATATGAGGGTCCGTGGTGGCTAGAAATTTGGGTTTGGAATTAGTCTTAGTATGAAGTCCTGCTTCTGAATATGTGCTGGCTTTGTCATACTGGGAGCATCAGGGAATCTTTCAGTACCTGAGGAAAATCTCAAAGGCTGTAAGTTTGTATTTGATGTGCGAGTGGAAGGAAATTGAACACAAGGCATTTCATGTCATATATCAATCAAATCAGAGGTCCAACCTTAAAACAAATCTCTCTGAATCTTTCTATCTTTCTCTTCTCTGTCTCTTGGTTTCTATCTCTGACTTTGTCTATCTGTCTCTGTTTCCTGTTTCTAGGTCTCTCTGTATTTCTTTCTGTCTTTGTTTCTCTTGGGCTCTGCCTCTGTTTCTCAAATTTACTCCTGTCAATGCAAAGAAGCAATTCAATTGTTGGCCAGAAACAAAGAATGGTTTCCCTGGATGCTTTTGAAACTAACTTCTAAATTCTAGAAATGTTTGGTGTATTAATAACCATACTGGAACAAATGTATAGTCCTCTCAGGGTACCAGCCTCTTTTTAGAGGTGTTAATTCTTATAGATGTGTTAAACAATCATTCTCATCTTGTTCTAGTACAATTCAGGATGTCATCATGCTAAAAATGAACAAAGAAAACAATACCACTGACTATATTTGGTCCTCATCATTTTGTCTGCCTTATCTTCTGATCATCTCAAGAATAATCATTAAAATAATAATAACAAGAAGTATGCTAATAAAATAATAATAATGACAACAATTATGATAGTAATGTAAATGGTATCATCATTTAGATGTTTGCAAAGTGCCTTACAAATGTTATCACATTGTTATCTTCACAAAAACCCTGACATGTAGGTCCTATTACCTACATTTTAGAATTGTCTCAAAGGTTAAGTGACTTTGCCAGGGTAACTTGGTTAGGAAATATATGAAGCAAAATTTATACTAAGAACATCCTGACTCCAAAGAGAAGACTCTACCCACTGCATCATCTTGCTACATTTAACTAGAGTAGTCTAATTAGGCCATTTTCCAAAGAAAGTGACCTTTAGAAAGTACAAATATTTCAAGCATGCATTACTTCAGCACTAGAATCCACTATTGTAATTAATTCCCCCTTCTGCTCAACTGAATTTGTCTCAATTATTTCTTGTATTATTTTCACAACATGAATTATAAACATGACTTGCAGGTGTCTTTCATGCTGCTAGCCTCAGGCTCTAAATTTGTTATTTTTGGCTCTGCTCCCAACAACCCACTGAGGAAGGTGGGGTCTGGATCATTATCCTCATTTTACAGAAGAGGCTTCTGTATGACCTAAATTTACTGAACTAATTAATAACAGACAGGACTTGAATGCAAGTCCCTTGGTTCCAAGTTCAGGTTTAAATCTACCTCATAAATGATGCATTTGTGTGAATTGAATTAATTGAGAATGAGATGGTGCATAATCAAATACCCAGTGTCTTTCCAGAATAAACCTGAGATGACTCATTCTGGATCAATATCCCATATTAAGTAGGCACTTGATAAATAGTTGATGATAGACTCAGTCTGCATTCAAACTTGAGGCTCTCTTCACCCTAGGTCTGAGTCACTGTCTACCATACCACACTCTTCTTCATCTGTCCATGGAGAACTAACCTAGGATAACAGTCTCTCCCAGTTGATCCATGAGTTTAGTTATGAGGAGTCCTTGCCCAACACCAACAAATAATAAATTAATCTATTCAGTCATGTTCCCTGATTCTTTACAGCACATCCAAGTAGATGGAGTTGCTGTCCAGCTTTCATAAGGACCATATAAATGCCCCATTAAGTCATTTTAGCTTTAACCTATGTGGGTTTGTGAAGAGTTCTGACCAATGAAACCTTGTTTTATTAGAGTTCTTTGTCAAGATTCCTTTCCATAAAGGATACTCATGATGCACTAGGGAAAGTTTGGTTGCCATCTTGCATTGCTTCCCCTTTCAATCATAAAATGTATAGATGAACATTTCAAGTTTCTAAAGTATTTCTACAATCATAGTTTCTGTAAGTCCTCAGCCACAAAGTTTTCCCTATTCCCAAGGAGGAAGTAGTCTCCCCTTATATACCTATTAATTAATTAAACCACAACCACTTGATAAGCACTTACTATTGAGAAACAACGTAGTATAATAAATACAGAATAGTAATGGATTCTTGAAGAATCCCGGGTTCAAATTTTGGTTCTCACACTTTTTAAATTTGTAACCATGGACAAAAGTATTTAACTACTATATTCCTTAATTTCCTTATATGTTAAATTTTGTGGTTAGACCAGATGACTTCTAAGGTCTCTCTGAATTCTTTGTCTATGATCCTATAATATAACTACTTTATTAGGCACTGGAGATACAAAGACAAATGCTAAACAGTTCTTGCCCTCAAAGGGCTTATAATCATAATAAAAGCCATCCACTGTGTTAGGTATGAAGGACAATGAGATAAAAGTGGAATGGCTTCTTTCAGTCAGTAAATGAATATTATTTTAATGATAAATAATAAAATTATTAATTTTATTTATAATAATATAACATTATATTATATTACATTATATATAATATATAAAATAATAATAATAAAATTATTAAGCACCTGCTATGTTCCAGGCACTGTACTTAGTGCTGGAGATACAAAAAGAGGCAAATGTTAATCCTTACCCTCAGGAACTTTACAATCTAATGGGAGCAGAAACAAGCAAATGGATATGACCCAGCAAGCTATAAAGAGGATAAATGGTACACATTAAGGAGGGAGGAAGGAGCTATATATAAAATGAATTGTGAAAGAATTTCCATCAAAGATCAGACCTGAATTCAAGTCCTTTCTCTAACACATACTGATTGTGTGATCCTGGGCAAATCCCTGAAATTGATTGCATTCTATTTCTCTAGTAGGAAACTCCCTATGATTTTATATTTTAGGAGGGTTCCACCTTGGAAAGGTTGGGGAAGCTTCTTCACCTGGAGTTCCTAACACTAAAGAGTCCCAAAACTCCAGTTCTATCCTCATCCATTCATTTTCAAGGCAACAGAAGGAAGACCCCAGTTTGCTGTGAGGACTCCTTGAGGCAGATTTCTTGAAGGCTATACATAAGAGCTATTCAGGATGGGCTATTATTGATGAGGTTCAATCTGCATCAGTGGAGGAGTCACCCAATTAGATATGAGCACTACTGGAGTAACTGAATTGAAGTGAAATGAATTAAAACAATTCTGTTTAAGAAATGTTATAGAATTACAGGATTTAGAGCTACTTGTCCTGATTTTTCAGCTGAGGAAATGGAGCCTAGGAGTGTGCTAAAGAAGTGACCATAGAGACCATCTAATATATATAGTCCCCTCATTTTATAGTTGATGAAACTGAGAACCAGAGAGGGACTTACCTAAAGTCACAAAGTAGCAAGTGAATGACACTAGATTTGAACCCAGATCCTTTGATGACTCTTCCACTGAAGAATCAGGGGATATCTTCTGCAAGAAGTTTTTCTCCATCCACTTAGGGCTAGTGCCTTTTCCCTGCCTTTCCCCTGACTTTCCCCTCTAAATATTTTAATTGTACAGGATTTTTTCTTTTTTCTTCTTTTCTTTCTTTCTTTCTTTCTTTCTTTCTTTCTTTCTTTCTTTCTTTCTTTCACTCTTTCTTTCTTTCTTTCTCTCTTTCTTTCACTCTTTCTTTCTTTCTTTCTCTCTTTCTTTCACTCTTTCTTTCTTTCTTTCTCTCTTTCTTTCTCTCTTTCTTTCTTTCTTTCTTTCTTTCTTTCTTTCTTTCTTTCTTTCTTTATTTCTCTCTTTCTTTCACTCTTTCTTTCTTTCTCTCTTTCTTTCTTTCTCTCTTTCTTTCTTTCTTTCTTTCTTTCTTTCTTTCTTTCTTTCTTTCTTTCTTTCTTTCTTTTTTTTGCATGTTGCCTCCCTCAATAGACAGTAAGCTTCTTGGAAGCAGAATTTTTATTTATTTTTTGTGGGGGTTACTTTATTTGTATCTCCAGCACTTTGTGCTGGAGATGACTATTGTATACCAGTTTCTGGTATACAATAGTCACTGCTTATTGTTGACTTGTCATAATTTGTTTTACAAAACTTTAAATTCCTATGTAAATGTCAGCTGTTAGTGTTTATTTTCTTTAAATTTTACAACTGAGGAAAGAAATAACCAAAGAAATATGATGATTTGCTGAAATACATGCTATCAATCATTTTCAGAGTTGAGATTAGAACCCCAGTGTCCTAACTGGTAGTCCAATGTTCTTTCTTCTCACACACATGGATTCTCTTTTGCAAATTCCATTTCAAACAATTTTCCACCTCTCCTCTTCAGTTTCTGTAGACTTCCTCATATGGTTAAGTAGAGAATCTTCTACACAGTATGATATGGTTTAGGGAAGAAGAGAAACTGTTGTCCTCTAGGTTGTTGAATTCTATATGGGCCCTCTGTAGAGGGCAGGGTCCCTAAACAATAGGAACAGGAGCTAGTCTCTCTAAATCAGAGTTACATAAGCAACTGGAAAGGATCCAGTTCTTTCTGGATCCAAGGAAACTTGTCTAACAACTCCTGGAAACAGGGGAAGAGAATTTAACCAATGATGTTCAAGTCTAAGGCATTACCTCATCAAGAGGGCTTTTCATTGGCTGTTGCCCTCCTCAGAAGAGCTGCCATAGTTGCTAGCAATTTAACCCATGTGGGTGTAAACCCTTCATAGAGTTGAGTTGATGCAGATTTCTGGGCTCAGGGAGATATAGGCACTGAAGACAGATGGAAGCTGCAGAAGGAAACTGGATTGGTTTGAAATGACCAAGTGCATGATGGATGTGATAACTGGCACATTGTGTTGTTTTTTAATCTAAAACCATAGCATAATTCCCCCATCAAGTATCTGTATAGAAAGTGAGGAGATGAATTCTAACTATAACAAAATAACAGGTGTGGAGATAGGTGGGTGTACATAAGAGAATAATTCAAGAAGCAGATGAGATGCTGGGGAAAGTGTATTGAACTTAGAGTCATTATAGCAGAGAATTAGAAATGGATACTACCTCTAGGGAACCCAGAATCCATCTAGTCTAAACATCTCATTTTACAGAAGAAGAAACTGAGGCCCAGGTAGAGGAAGGAACTTACTCAAGGTCACAAAGCAAAACAAATGGCAGAGTTATGGTTTGAACCATAACTTCTCCCCTATTAATTGAGTATTCTTTTTACTGTGAAACCTAGATACTGGTATCTTCCCTGTCACTTAGTAACCCAGTAATTGGGCAAAACACTTCATCTATAAAATATGATCCTTATATTCATCCTTCCATATTCAACATCTATGCAGCAAGGTCAACAACTGTTATGTAGCAGGCACTTGCGTCAGGCCACTGCTAAGGGCATACAAAGACAAACACTTAATAGTAGCTGATATTAAGGAATACATACTATATTTAGGGGTGGGGGAATCTCTTCACAGAAAATAGTCATACCAATATTACCAATAGCAATAAGGAAAACTAATTTGGACATAGATCTTAGAAGGTTACAAAGAGTTTGGCATATTTTACCTCATTTGAGCTTTATAATAACCCAATGAATTTATGTGCAATGGCTACAGCACCAGACTTTGAGTCAGGAGGAGTCATCTTCCTGAGTTCAAATCTATCTTCAGACATTTACTAGGAATGTGGTTTTAGGCAAGTCATTTAACTCCATTTGCCTTAGTTTCCTCATCTATAAAATGAACTGGAGAGTGATATCACAAATCACTCCAATATCTCTGCCAAGAAAGCCCCAAATTGGTTCATGAAGAGTAGGATACCACTTAAACAATTGAACACCAACAAATATAAGGGTGAATTCCTGAGGGCAGGGACTGGGGTTTTTTCCCCTTTCCCTGTAGCACAGGGCTATGTACTTAGTAGGTGCTTAATAAATCCTTATTAACTGACTTAAAGAAACACACCTTACATTCTGTCTTCGAGTTAGTGACAAGCATTAAGTGAGGGCTACACAAGTGGGGTTAAGTTCCTCAGGAAGTACCTGAGGTGTAGAACTGTAGCCAATGATCCACATACCTGTTCCTACTGATTGGCTGTTAGGATTTGACTATCCTTTTTCTTATTTAGATGGCAAAACTAAGGCAGACAAAGGTTGAGAATTGCTGGTGATCACATAGCTCCTAAGTATTTGCAGCAGGGAATTTGAACTCAGCAGGTCTTTCTGTCTCTAGTTCTAAAGTTCTAGCCTTCAGAACTATAAGCATAATGATTGCAAATTTTGTAGTTGTTGACAGAGGGAACTGATAATTTATGGGGGGGGGAAGAGTCAAGAAAATTTGAAAGAGGTGAAATGATTTTCTCGTTGATGGAAAGGCTTACGGGGATGTTGGAAAGATCAAATTAAAGCATAGGATCATTAATTTGAACATGAAAGAGTCTCCAAAGGACAAAGAGTTTTATCCTCTCACTCTATATTTGGAAAAATTAAGACCTATAAAAGCTCAATTTGAGAATGAGAACAAAAACTCAGAAATCATTATGATTTTTTATGTCACCCACAATTCCTTGAGTATGTCTGTTAAAAAGAATCACTGGCATAGTCAAGATGGTGGCAATAGAGGTATCAAATGTTCAGACCTCTGAAAATCATTTCATACAGATTACAAACTGAATGATCCTAGGGGACTGAAAATCAAGCCTAACAATAAGACAGAGCCAAGGAACCCCCCTGCTGGATTAAATTCAAAAGGTACACACCCCAAAAGCCAGAAGTTGAGAACACTTGGGTTTAAGGGGAAAGAAGAAGGAAGGTCCCAGTACTGCCCCCCTCCCACCTAGAGCTCTAAGCCTCCAGTGGCAGCAGTAACCTCTGTGCAGGCATAGGCACTGGTCTTGAGGGAGTACCTTGGGGGCAGGGCTGTGCCAGGCTCAGAGGATCGAACATAGGTGGTAGGGAAGGAGCTGGAGATTGAGCGCAGAGTGGCATACTGGTCAGAGCAGTGGAGACTCTCCATAATGCTCTAGCCTTCCAGGTGGTTTTGGCCCCAGGGCACATCCAGCCCAACCCAGCTGAGTTTAATCCGATCAAAAGTCTTCAGAAGTCAGGGAAGCTCAAGCTGGAACACCCCTCCCTCACAGACTGCTGGACTTTAATCCAATCCAAAGCTTCCAGAGGTCAGGAAGTTCAAGCTCTAACACTCTTCCCCCACAGACTGCACTGAGAGATCTCCTGACAAAGCTCCAAGGGGGGAGACTGACAGAAGACCCCAAAACCAAAAAAATGAGAGGAGCAAGAGCACAGACAACTGCAGGGAGTAAAGAAGGGGTAAATATGAGCAAACCATGGAAAAAGAAAAAAGAAATTACAATTGATAGCTTCTATACAGGCAATGAACAAAGAGTAAATGGAACAGGAGGATCAAGGAACATTAAGCAAAAAGACAGAAACTATAGCAAATTGGACACAGGCTTTGGAAGAACTCAATTACAATTCAAAACACAATTAAGAGAGGCTGAAGACAACTCGGAAAAGAAATTAAACACTAAGATAAGTCATCAGGAAATAGAAAATAGTGTCTTGAAAGTCAAAATCAACCAGCTTGAAAATGAGACAAAGGAGATGAAATATGAGGCAAAGGAGAAGAAATATGATGTAAAGAGGATGAAAGATGAGGAAAAGGAGATGAGAGATGAGGAAAAGAGAATGAAAGATGACATCTAAAGAAAATCAAACCAGAAGGAAAAGGATGACCAAAAAGCCAGAGATGTAATTCAGTCTTTAAAATCCAGAATACAACAACTAGTATTAAGTGATCTCACAAGGCAGTAGGACACTATAAAACAAAATCAAAAGAATGAAAAATTTGAGGAAAATATGAAGTATCTCATTTACAAAATAGATTTAGAAAATTGCTTGAGGAGAGACAACTTAAGAATAATTGGTCTACCAGAACACCATGACAAAAGAAAAAGCCTGGACATAATACCACAGTAAATTATCCAAGAAAACTCCCCCAATATTCTAGAACAAGAGGGAAAAGTGGAGATTGAAAGAATCCACAGATCACCTCCTGTACTTAATCCCCAACTGACAACACCCAGGAATGTAATAGCCAAATTCTAGAACTATCAGATCAGAGAAAAGATATTGCAAGTTGCCAAGGAAAAGTCATTCAGATACCATGGAACAACAGTGCGGATAACACAGGATCTGACTGCATCCACACTGAAGGACCGAAAGGCATGGAATATGGTATTCCAGAAAGCAAGGGAACTAGGACTACAACCAAGAATCAACTACCCAGCAAAACTGACTATATTCTTATAGGGGAAAGTATGGTCATTCAACAAAATAGAAGAATTCAAAGAATTTGTAAAGAAAAGACCAGACCTGAACAGAAAATTTGATGCCCAAACACAGAACTCAAGAGAATCATCAAAAAGAAATTCAAAAAGAGGGGAAAAGGAAAAACAAAACAAAAAACAACAAAAAACCTTTTTTAAAGAGACCCAATAAGTTAAAATGATATGTATCCCTATAAGAAAAGAGGTCTTTGGTAACTCTTAAAAATTGTTATTATCACCTGGGAAGCAGGGAGAATTACACTTAGAGGGAACAGTGACAAATTGCATAGGATGAAATAACAAGACATAAATATGTGTATAGACATATATATGCATAAATAAATATGCATATATATATATATATATATACAACTAGAGGTAAAAAAGAGGTTAATACTAAAAGAAATGGGAAAAGAAACAAAAGGGGGTAAATTTATATGTCACAAAAAAGCTCATGGCAGGAGGGGGGAGAACATCAATACACTGGAAGGGTAAAGAGGTTGGAGATAGGAAATATTCAATTCTTATGTGCATTGAAATTGACCCAAAGAGGGAAGAACAATATAAAGCATTGGGGCAGAGAATAGATTTGCACCCTATAGGGAAGTAGAAGGGTAACAAATGGACTGGTGGGGAGGGAAGCAGTACAAGGGAGGGAGAGGTTGAGGGGGTAATTTTAGAAAGACTGCAAAGAAAATAAGGGGGAGAATAAGAAGGGAGGGGGTAGAAAGGGAAGTAAAATAAGGGTGGGAACTAGGGGGACTGATTAAAAACATTGTTGTAAAAGGAAATTGTGAATGAAGAAAAGGCAGGATTAGGAGTAGAAATCAAAATGCTGGGAAATACACAGTTGGTAATCATAACTCTGAATGTGAATGGAATTAACTCACCCATAAAATGCAAGCAAATAGCCAAGTGTATTAGAATCCAAAACCGTGCCATATGCTATTTGCAAGAAAAACACATGAGGAAGGTAGACACGCATAGGGTGAAAGTAAGAGGATGGAGCCATATCTATTGGGCATCAGCTGATAAAAAGAAGGCGGAAGTCGCAATCATGGTATCTGACAAAGCCAAAGTAAAAATAAATCTAGTTTAAAAAGATAGGGAAGGTAATTGCATCCTGATAAAAGGTAGTATAGACAATGAGGAAATATCAGTACTCAAAATGTATGAACCAAATGGCATAGCATCAAAATTTCTAAAGGAGAAACTAGAGGAACTCAAGGATGAAATAGATAGAAAAACTATGCTAGTGGGAGACCTGAACCTTCCTCTATCTGAACTAGAGAAATCAAACCAAAAAATAAATAAGAAAGAGATAAGAGAAGTGAATGAAATCTTAGAAAAATTAGAGTTAGTTGATCTGTGGAGAAAAATAAATAGGGACAAAAAGGAATACACTTTCTTTTAAGCAGCACTTTGTACATTCACAAAAATTGACCTTGTATTAGAGCATAAAAACATTGCAAACAAGTACAAAAAACAAAACAGCAGAAATAAAAAATATGACCTTCTCAGATCACAATGAAATGGAAATAATAATTAGTAATGGTACATGGAGAGGTAAATAAAAAATTAATTGGAAATTAAATAATACGATTCTCCAAAACCAGTTAGTTAAAGAACAAATCAGAGAAACAATTTATAATTTCAAAAAAAATGACAACAATGAGACATCCTTTCAAAACCTATGAGATACAGCCAGAGCAGTACTCAGGGGGAAATTTATGTCCTTGAGTTAATATATTAACAAATGAGGGAGGTCAGAGGTCAATGAATTGGGCATGAAAATTAAGAAACTAGAAAGTGAAAAAATTAAAAATCCTCATATGAAGACTAAATTAGAGATTCTAAAAATCAAAGGAGAAATTAATAAAATTGAAAGTCAAAGAACTATTGGTTTAATAAAGAAGACTAGAAGCTGGTACTCTAAAAAAACAAATAAAGTAGACAAACTACTGGTCAATCTAATTTAAAAAATGAAAGAAGCAAACCAAATTGACAGTATCCAAGATGAAAAGGGAAACCTCGCCTCTAATGAAGAGGGAATTAAGGCAATCATTAAAATTATTATACCCAATTACACGTCAACAAATATGGTAATCTAGGTGATATAGATGAATACTTACAAAAATATAAATTGCCTAGGCTAACTGAGGAAGAAATAAATTACCTAAACAACCCCATATCAGAAAAAGAAATTGAACAAGCCATCAAAGAACTCCCTAAGAAAAAATCCCCAGGTCCAGATGGATTCACAAATGAATTCTATCAAACATTCAAAGAATAACTAATCCCAATATTATATAAACTATTTGACAGAATAAGCCAAGAAGGAGTTCTTCCAAATTCATTTTATGACACAAATATGGTACTGATTCCACAGCCAGGCAGGTCAAAAACAGAGAAAGAAAACTATAGACAATTCTTCTTCATGAATATCGATGCAAAAATCTTAAATAGGATACTAGCAAAAAGACTCCATCAAGTCATCACAATGGTTATTCACTATGACCAGGTAGGATTCCTATCAGGATTGCAAGGATGGTTCAATATTAAGAAAACCATCCACATAATTGACCATATTTATAAGCAAACTGATAAAAATCACATGATTATCTCAATAGATGTAGAAAAAGGCTTTGACAAAATACAGCACCCATTCATATGGAATACACTAGAAAGTATAGGAATAGAAGGGCCTTTCCTAATAATAAACAGTATATATCTAAAACCATCAGCAAACATCATCTGCAATTGGGATAAACAAGAAGCCTTCCCAATAAGATCAGGAGTAAAACAAGGATGCCCATTATCACCTCTATTATTTAACATTGTACTAGAAACACTAGCTGTAGCAATTAGAGAAGGAAAAGAAATTGAAGGTATTAAAATTGGCAATGAGGAGACCAAGCTGTTACTCTTTGTGGATGATATGATGGTCTACTTAAAGAGTCCTAGAAAATCAACCATAAATCTAGTTGAAATTATCAACAACTTTATCAAAGTTGCAGGATACAATATAAACCCACATAAGTCATCAGCATTTCTATACATCTCCAACCCATCTCAGCAGCAAGAATTAGAAATTCCATTTAAAATCACCTTAGTCAATATAAATATTTAGGAATATATCTACTGAGACAAACTCAGGAACTATATGAACACAACCACAAAATACTTCCCACATAATCAAAACTAGATTTAAACAATTGGAAAAACATTGATTGCTCAGGGGTAGGACTAGCCAATGTAATAAAATGACAATCCTACCCAAATTAATTTACATATTTAGTGCCATACCCATTGAATTACCAAAAAACTTTTTTTTACTGAATTAGAAAAAAACATAACAAAGTTCATTTGGAAGAACAAACGATCAAGGATATCCAGGGAAATCATGAAATAATCTGAAGGAAGGAGGACTTGCAGTCCCAGATATCATACTATAAAGCAGTGGTCATAAAAACAATTTGGTACTGGCTAAGAGACAGAAAGGAGGATCAACGGAATAGACTTAGGGCAAATGACCTCAGCAAGACAGTCTATGATAATCCCAAAGATCCCAGAATTTGGGACCAAAATGCACTAGTTGATAAAAACTGCTGGGAAAATTGGAAGACAGTATGGGAGAGATTAGGTTTGCATCAACATCTCACTCCCTACATCAAGATAAACTCAGAATGAGTGAATAAATTGAATATAAAGACTGAAACTATAAACAAATTCAGTGAACACAGAATAGTATACTTGTCAGATCTTTGGGAAAGGAAAGACTTTAAAACCAAGCAAGAGCTAGAAAAAAATCACAAAATGTAAAATCAATAATTTTAATTACATCAGATTAAAAAGGTTTTGTACAAACAAAACTAATGCATCCAAAATTAGAAGTGAAGCAACAAACTGGGTAACAATCTTCATTACAAAAACCTCTGACAAAGATCTAATTACTCAAATTTACAAAGAGCTAAACCAATTGTACAAAAAATCAAGCCATTCTCCAATTGATAAATGGACAAGGGACATGAATAGGCAATTTTCAGTTAAAGAAATCAAAACTATTAATAAGCACATTAAAAAGTGCTCTAAATATCTTATAATCAGAGAAATTCAGATCTAAACAACTCTGAGGTATCACCTCACACCTAGCAGATTGGCTAACATAACAGCAAAGTAATGAATGATGACAAAACTGGGACATTATTTCATTGCTGGTGGAGTTGTGAATTGATCCAACCATTCTGGAGGACCATTTGGAACTATGCCCAAAAGACAATAAAAGAATGTCTGCTCTTTGATCCAGCCATAGCACTGCTGGATTTGTACCGCAAAGAGATAATAAGGAAAAAGCCATGTACAAAAATATTCATAGCTGAGCTCTTTGTGGTGGCAAAAAAAAATGGAAAATGAGGGGATGTCCTTCAATTGGGGAATGTCTGAACAAATTTTGTTATATGTTGGTGATGGAATACTATTGTGCTCAAAGGAATAATAAAGTGGAGGAATTCCATGTGAACTAGAACAACCTCGAAGAATTGATGCAAAGTGAAAGGAGCAGAACCAGGAGAATATTGTACACAGAGACTGATATTCTATGGCACAATCGAATGTAATGGACTTCTCCATTAGTGGCAATGCAGTTATCCTGAACAACTTGGAGGAATCTATGAGAAAAACTACTATTCACATTCAGAGGAAAAACTGTGGGAGTAGAAACACAGAAGAAAAACAACTGCTTGAATACATGGGTCTAGGGGATATGTTGAGGATGTAGACTATAAGTGAACATTCTAATGTAAACATCAACAGCATGGAAATAGGTTCTGATCAAGGACACAGGTAATACCCATTAAAACTGTGTGTTGGGTGTAGGAGGGGTGAGTGGAGGGGAGGGAGGGAAATATTGTGATCATTGTAACCAAGGAATAATGTTCTAAATTGACTAAATAAATTAATTTAAAATTAAAAAAGAATCATGATTTGGGGGACAAGAGATTACAACAGAGAGATGAAAAACTTCTCTCAATTTCACATTTAAGAAATGATTTATAAATGTGTTTCTGAGAAAGGAAACATTCTCCCTCCTCCACCCATCTCAATTCAAGCCGAGAGATACCAAGTAACATGGAATTGAGATTAGAGATGTGTCATACTGTCACTAATGATACATAATGATAAATGCAAATGGACATCTGCCTGGTGAATTGGACAATATTGATCCTTTGACATACTTTAGTCACTTGATAGAGACACAGTTTACTTAAGAGTGTCCACACATTTTAGATTTCCCAAGAAAGAGTCAATTCCAAATATTCCATCCTGTTGCACCTGCAGACTACTAGAATGTCAATATTTCCATAGTAGTAGCTCAATTAATAAAATCAGTAAACATTAGACATCTTAAAGCAAAGGTCAAATGAACTTATGTCAGCTATACTTTATTAAATTTAATTGAATAAGCATTTATTAAGTTCCTACTATGTGCAAGGCACCATTCTAGTGTCTAGGAGTACAATTATGAAGATGTATTAGTCCCCACCTTATAGAAACTTACATTCCACTAAGGAAAAATAATATATAGACATATAAATGAGTACAAAATAAAATTTGGAAAGAGACTACTAGGAAGTGGAAGAATCAGAAAAGGTCTGTTTTAGGTGGTGAGACTTAAATGTACTTGTCTTGAGTATGAAGTAAGGTAGGGATTCCAAAAGTCAAACATGAGTAGGGAGAGCATTCCAAGCAAGCGTCAAAGACTTTTTTTGAAAGGCATGAGAAATAACGTTAAATGGGTATGTCATATACTACATGACTTCTTAAGTCCCTAAAACCTGACTTGTCCATAGAAATGGGAAATGAGATAAGGAACCTCCAAACTTACATTATTTGTGCAGTCATGAGCACAAAAAATGGGAAATAGATTATTATATATGCAGAACAAGTATCAGACTAGTTTGAAAGGCAAGGAATGCATGACATGGAAAATAACATGAAACGATTATTAGAAAAGTAGGGGAGAGCCCTACTTTTCATAAGGGATGCTAGAGGGTTTTATATTTTATCTTAGAGATAATAGTGAGTAACTGCATATTTTTGAATAGTGGATACATGACATTGTCCCATCTGTTTATGGAATACCAATATGGCAACTTTGAAGATAATGTATAAGGGCCAGGAAATACTGGATGCAGGGAAACCATATCAGGAGGTTATTGTAATAGTTCAGAAAGAAGTTGATGAAAACCTGAACTATTCTATGAGACAATGGAAGAGAACAAATGCTAATAATTTTGGGGGCAAACAATTGAAAAGATCTGGCAACTTCTTAATTTCCATGAGAGTAAGTGCAAGAAAGAATCTAGAATTATTCTCAATTTACTGTTAGTTCTAGGGGAGACAGCAAAGCCATCAATCATCAATAGTAAAAATGTAGAAAGAGGAGAAAAGGACTCAGGATAAAGTCTTGGCGTCACCCACAAGTAGTGAGTAGTACTAGGGAGATTTAGGAAAGAGTCAGAGGAGGTATGATCATGTAAGGTGAACCAAGTGAGAAGGCAATATCTCAGAAGCCCAGAGAAGAGGAAATATTCAATATAATGAGGTATATGGTGATGTCAAAACCTGGAAGATTTTAAGCAGAATGAGTATTGAGAAAAAGTCACTGGGAAACTCCTACTCTCAAAGACCTTACAATCCAATGGTAATAATACTATGATTCAACAAAGATTTAGGACAATATATTTAGATCTGGAAAGGAGAAAGGAACTTAGAGATTTTTAGATTCAAGATCCTTACTTTTTAATTGAGAATAATTAGACTCAGACAAGTTAAGTGACTTAGAGTCACAGAATTAGAAAGCATTTAGGGGAAAGATTACAACTTGGTTATTCCTAACTTTAAACCTTTAATGTTGTCCATTCCATTCCATTGTCTCATGGCTAAGGATACAGTAAAAAAATAGAGAGAGAACAAATAAATTAGAGCAAAGTAGAAAATCAATAAGCAAGAGAGAGGGACAAATTTATTTGAGAGTTAAACAAGAAACAGCTATAGTTCATCAAAGGCAATAATAGATAGCGCCCTGGACTTGTAGTTAAGAAGATCTGGTTCAAATCTGGCTTTAGACTTTAATTGCTATATGCCTGTTTCTTCATTTGTAAAACAAAAGTAATAATAATAATTACCTCTTTGAGAAATGTTATGAGGATCAAAAAGTATTATAAGTAAAATACTTTGTAAACCTTTAAATATAAATCTGGACTATTAGTTAGTGGTAAGCAATTTCCTAAAGATCCTAAATGCCTCTGAGAGAACCAGAAAATATATGTTGGTTCTGCTTGCAAAACTTGGTATTGCACCTTGAACTTTAGTTAGCCTTTAAAGATGTTGATTATTCGGAGGTGTGTTGCATTGCAAAGAACATGAGTTTGGCATTAGAAGGCCTGAGTTCTAATCCCACTAGTTTTGTGTCTATGGGCATCAATAGTTTTTTTTTTCCCTTTTTAATACTATTGAACTCAGTTATTGGTAAGTGAAAGGAGTAGATGCCATGCCTGCTAAGGCCACTTTCTTCTTGAACTAGGATAAGGACCTTTTGGATATATGTTAGCAAGCATGAGATTCTCTGTTATTGTTCACTGGAGACCTTGAGCTAATGTGATCTAATTCACAAAACTGGTGCGTATGGATTACAGACTAAGTTTCTGGAACAAGAAATGATTTTGATGGAGGAGAGGTTATATGGTAGAGATAATGTGATTTTAATTTTATACCAATTGAGCTGAGTAAGCTGAGTCCCCTTACAAAAATCGTGATTAAAAAAAAAATGTCTTCCATTCTGAGGCACTGTTTACCTCGCCTATTCAAAATCCTGGCTTGACTTCCATCTTTGATGTGCTCAAAGTCCTCCCCCCCTTCCTGCCCCCAAGATGAAATAGATTGAACTAACCATGGTACATTTTTATCTGTATAAATGCACTAGTCTGGATAGAGCACTGACTTCATACAGGCTTATTAAATTTAATGGAAATGATCAAAACCTCCCAATGTAATTCCTGCTTGTATTTAAAAAATCAATACCTCTGTCCTCCTTCCAACTCTAAGACAAATCGAGTGAATTTAGGGTTAGCAATCTGTAGACTTTATAACATTTGACAGAGAATATCTGTATCCCTTATATAAGATGACTATTTTATAGAAGATATTTTTAATATAATACTTTATTTTTTCTAAAATTTCTTTCTAAATTTCTTTCTAAAAGTGAATTGACACTACTGATTAATAATAGGAAGCACATTAATGGGAACTTATAAGCATGAGTACTAGAAACCCCAGCCCCTCAGATTTACCTCTAAGACACTAAAGTAAGAGCACAAGCTACCTCCCAGGAATGCCAACCTGTGAGTGTAAGGATAAATTGGATAATGAGAACAAAGGAAACATTAGGATTGAAGAAAGTGAAAAGAAGAGATTAAAAATGGATACCAGATAGAGTCTGATTGCTGAAATAAGGCCTTGGGGGGCATATGGGAAGAGATCAGTTTGAGGGAACACGTAAAAGGATTAGCCTTGGAAAGACATAGGAAAACAATTTTTGAGATAGGAGGGAAAGAGGAAAGCATGGAGAAAGATATGGATAAAGTTTGATATATGGAGAAAGAGGAATGCGGAGGAAGTTCATATGCAATAACTTTAATCTTTGAGAATCAGGAAATGAGCTAATTAATCTATTATGAGCAGAGGATGTGCTTTGGTTTGGGGGCTAGAAAAGAGAAATGTTTAAAAATTATAAGCATAGATAAGGAAAGGGACAATCCAAAGAAAGCAACAAAAAGCATCACTGAAAGCCCAGCTAACATTATACATTAGGATTTGTGGAAAAGAAAAGGAAATAAGCATGTATTAATGCTCATTGTAAGCCAGGCAATGTGCTAAGTACTTTTAAAATTCCTCATTTAATCCTCACAACTTAGAGATGATGATGATGATGATGATTATGCCTCTTATATAGTTAAAAAAAAACTAAAAAGACTAAGGTTAAGTGATTTGCCAAGTGTCACACAGATATTAAATGAGGCTAAATTTGAATTCAAGTCTTCCTGACTCCAGGTCAAGGGATCTCTCCATTTTGCCACATAGCTGCCTCATGTGATGCATTTAATTAGACTAATTTAATGTGACTTTCTCAAATGACACAGTATTCTAGGAGCAGGGATGTAGATGGTAAAGGTTTTACATATATAAGACAGAAGAGATCAGCTAACTTGAGCATGGGGGAAGACAATTAAAGATGGAAAGGTAATTATAATTATTGAATCATTCAGATAATTGATTATGAGAGTCAAGCCTGTGGCTGGAGATGATAGACATTCGGGACAGTAAGAGGTCCCTAGCAGAATCTCAGAGTTGAGTAAAATCTCAGAAATGAGCAAGAGCAAACAATTCATGAACTCTTAGCTTGAAGACACTTGGAGAAAGAGAACACATTACTTCTTAATTTAGGTCAACTACTCTCTGTCTATGGATGTGCAAAGTCTTTTTTTTTCCAATTCTGGTGTAAGCCTTTATCTTTATTAGATTTCAGCTGATTCCACTGGACTCGATGTTTTAGTCTGCCAAGATCTTTTAAAATCTGTTATCTAAACTGTTAGTTATATTTCCCAGATTTGTGTTATATACAAATTTAATAAGCATCAGAACTAGATCTTTATCTAAGTCATTGACTTTTGTATGTATGTATTCAGGCATAATGACTCCCTCTATAGATGTCAATTCCAATTCATCTTGTCCCCTATTATCTCATGGAATTGCCTTTGAGCACTGGGAATTTAAGGACTTATCTATGGGTACATGGCTAACATACATCAGAGACAGTACTTGAATGCAGACATTTCTAAATATATCCAACCATCTATTCACTACATCATGACACAGTTAGGGGGATGTCCACCCCAAGCATGTGAAGACTTCCTCTGGTGGAATGGGCAGATGAGGTAATTTGTTGCAACAGCCATGAAGTCAGTTGAATCAGGTGCTCTGGAATTCTTAGAGCTTGATCAGACATCTAAGATGCAAAGATGATCTATGGCATCACCAACCATGGCCAGGCATCTTGGCTTTTGTGTTGCCACTGGAGTTTGATGGCTAGAAGAGAGGGTAAAGTTGATGACTTTATGCAACTCTACCTCACTTAAATCCAATTCATGCACAAGTTGAGCTATCTCTCAGTGAAGTTATTGGTCTTCTTTGAAAACAAAGACCAAACAACAACACAGGGTATAGGGCAGATCACTGGATCACTAGAAATTATCTTTCAATTTTACATGAAAACAATTAATTACTTCTCCATGTGCTTTGCTATTCAACTAACCTGAACTTTAGTTCTTTATAAACCTCATGTACCTATTTCTCCCTCTTTTTGTGTATAGCATGCAAACCTTTTTCAAATGCTTTGTTAACATCTAGGCCAATTATGTGTAAACAGAATTCTGATCTATGAGACGAAAAAACATGTTGAGGGCTAAGATGTCAAAATGAATACACAAAAGAGAAATAAATAAACCTAGTGTGAAGGCAGATAGAGAATAGTAGAATATATTGATTAGAGAATCATTTCTAGTTCAAAATCTGGGAGACGTTGTTGTGTAATGATCATGTCTAAAGGGCAAACTTCCTAATGTGTGACTGAAATTAAGAAGTGTTTAAATTCCCTCATTTTGAGGTGGGTGAGGAATAGGGAGTTTGAGCTATTAGAAGGGTCATCAATATAGAATACTAAAGGAAGGAAGTTGAGTATAGTGGCTCAGCAGATACAGCACTAGGCCTGTAGACATGAAGACATGAGTTTACATCTGGTCTCATGCATTTACTAGCTGTATGAGAATCTGGTACTCAGTCTACAAATGAATGAGGACATGACTTGTTTGGGCATTTATTTTAAAATGACAGCTCTGGGAGGAACCAGCCAATCAGAGAAAGTAGTCCCAAGGACATGCTAGTTCTCCATCTACTATTCAAAATAATTCTCATGATTTGCATTTTCTTATTTATATCCCACATTTTCAGTAATATAGATTTCAGAGTTCAAAGGTAGCATACTATTGACTTTAAAAATTCTGCAAGAAAAGTCTATCTAGGAGAGATGGGAAACCTTCAAGAATGGAGTTCTAATACACAAAGGAAACATTTCTAATGAGGAAGAAAAATAGGAATTATATAAAGAAATTAATATGGAAACAGAAGGAATTTGTCAACTAACTTAGGTAAAAAATGAAAAAAACATGAAAGCAAATGCATGTAACAAATATTGAGTGACATGACACAAAAATGGATATGACTTAATGCTACCATTAAAAATGCTAACCACTAAGTGGTCACCATGAAAAAAAGAGAGAAGTAGAGGGGGGGAGTCTGGGTAGCTCAGTGGAATGAGAGCCAGGCCTAAAGATGAGAGGTCCTAGGTTCAAATCTGGTCTCAGACACTTCTCAGCTGTGTGACCTTGGGCAAGTCACTTAAGCCCCACTGACCAGCCCTTACCACTCTTCTGCCTTGGAGCCAATACACAGTATTGATTCCAAGACAGAAGGTAAGGGTTTAAAAAAAAGAGAATTAGATTGGATACCTTTCACAGATACTCTTACGAGGAATTAATTAAGCAAAGAAGGAAGAAAGGTGCTCATAAAGCATAACTAGATCTTTTTTAATTATATAAAATTGAAAGCATTTGTGTGAATAATAAAAATATAAATAGAATATTAAGGGAAGCTGTTGACTGGGAATTATTTTTCTAACAAACACTTCTGACAAATATATGGAACATACAACATTTGGGAATAGGAAAATATAAGGTCAAAAGTCACTCCTCCATGAATAAATGGTGAAAGGATACTTATATATACATATATATATATGCATATATATATATATATATTTACCAAAAGAACAACTGTAATCCATTAATGAAAGATCACTCCCATATTATGGTAAGACAAATGGAGATTAAAACAATTTAGTTTCACTTCATGCCAGACAAGTTGACAAAGATAATAAAAGAAAGGAGGAGTTAATGTAAAGAGGTTCTGTGATAAATAGTCCTATGAAGGTATCACTTCTGGTGCTGTGAATTAGTTTGATCTTCATCGTGGAAAGTGATTTGGAATTATGCTAAGGAAATAATTGAAATGTTCATATCCTTTGACTCATATACCCTACTGCTAGATATAAACCCCAAAGAAATCAAAGATTTAATAAAGATGCCATATACATTATAATATGCATAGCAGTATATTTTGTAGTAGCAAAGTACTAGAAACTTAGGAAATGTGATTGGGTTGACAAAACAATTTGTTCAACAATAATAAAATAGACTACATGAGAAATGAGGACTTTGAAAAATTCAGAAAAAACACAGTATATGAACTGATAGAAAATGAAGAATCATGAAAATAATTTTAAAAATGTGAACACAAAAAATATTGTCTAATACGGTCCAAGTCTATCTACAAAGAGGAAATGAGAAAATTCACACCCACTCCAATTTATTTCAGGATGAATGGACTATAGGTGTCTAACACTGTATATTGTCAGATTCTCTTGGTATGTTTATTAATTTTGTTGAGCTATTCTTTTTTCTCTTTCTTTTTAATTTTTTCTATAAGGGACGACTCCCTGATTACAGAGAATTGGAGGAAATTATTTGTCAAGAAGACAATTTAAAAGCCAAAATAATAATACAACTTTAAAATAGATGAAAATAAAGTGTAATCATGGTTTGGCCATACTGACTTTCAATAATGAGATCAAAATGCTATAGGTGGATTTCTGCTGATTCAGGTAGTAATTTCCATTGTTCTTATCCTTTTTTTCCTTGCAAGTTTCTGTCCTTTCCTTGGGACCATCAGAGAAGTTTACATATTTTATATCAAATTTTATATCAAATCATTGGGCCACTCTCTCTCACACATGTTTGAGTTATGGGAAGAAGTTAAGAAGCTATGATGGCCAAAAGAATGAGAAAGAAGCACTATGAAGTCATGAAGGAGGAGGAAA
Organism: Monodelphis domestica; assembly: GCF_027887165.1. Taxonomy (NCBI): domain Eukaryota; kingdom Metazoa; phylum Chordata; class Mammalia; order Didelphimorphia; family Didelphidae; genus Monodelphis; species Monodelphis domestica. The sequence continues at coordinate 741,125,398 of NC_077227.1, read as the reverse complement.
AGGTTGGTACCATTGTTAGGATTCTTGATCTCCAGACAATGTGGACACATCATGCATGAAGCACTTCTGGAGCACTATTGAAATCCATATATCACGCAGACAAAACCCAGTGATTCTGCACTGGCATACCCTTTTTTTCCTTCTGGGGGGGGGGGTAAATGCCCCTTCTAATTCAGACTCTAATGTCTTTGCTTTCCCTTTTGTGTTTTAAAGTTTACACCATACCTCTTAAGTAAATGAGATAAATGTGTTGATTAATGAATTCCTAAGGCATCTGTGTTCTTGCTTGAATGTAGCACTGGGTGATTGGAATTGATTTGGAAGGCAAAAGGGAAAGACTTAACTTCAGATTTTACTAGAGTGAAATTCCTGGCTGGGAGGGGGGTGAGCTCAGGGTGAAAAATGGAATCATGGATTGTATTGAACTTCCTCACCAGAGAAAATGCATTCACTAGGGTTTCTCAGGACAAATGAGGGAGCAACAATTACTGAGCAGTTAACTGGATGGTTTAACATTGAGACAGGCACTTATGAATTAAAATGTCCTATTTTGAGAGGAAAACCCTTCTGTCCAAGGGTTGGAGCTGAGGGAACAGGTGGAGAGATGATTATGGCCCAGTGGAGAAACAACGTAGGGCCTGGAGCAAAGAAGACATATAAGGGGTAGCAGCCTGTTAGCTCTTTTCAGATATTGAAAGTGATATTAGGCTTCTCCTTGACCAAGGAAAGCAGATGTGGGAACAATGGAAGGAAAGCACATTTACCTTTAATGTCAGAAAAACAAATCTTTTATACAGATACACACCCACTCACACATGCTGTTCTGGGTGTGATTTTAGGATTCTCTTTTTATAATTTATATATATATATATATATATATATTCTGTGATTTTATGATTCTCTGATCTGTATGGAAATGAAAGACAAGCCACTCTTGTGCATTAATTCTATTAATATCACAGCTAGTGACCTGACCTATGTGGGAAAACATGACTGTTGGCCTTGAGAAAGGAAATCTTGTTTCCCTGTAAATCAGGCCAGGCTGGTGGGTCAGGAAAGTAATAAGATTCTCTTTGATAATGGTATCAAGGGCATTGAGATGGCGGAGTCAAAGAGCCCTCCTTTAGAGAGAAATTCGATTGGGGTCCCAAAATAGAAACCTATTATGACAACGGGAAATATACAGCCCCTCCCTAGTAAAAGCAAGTCTTACTGAACAGGCTGCATGCACTGAGGCTCTGGATATGGAAAGGGAGGAGGGGGAAACTGCTGACTCCAAGAGTCAGAGAAGGCAACTATTGCAGCTCCCATATCCTTTAATGGCCAATAGGGCCACTGTGTCAGAATCTGCAATATACCTGCAGGATCCAGAAGAGAAAACAGTAATTAAATTAAGTTAAATCCAAATTCAGGCAAAAGGGGATCAGTGCATTTGAGTCATGTCAGGCCCAGCAAATCCTTTGTGTTTGTAAAACGCCCTTTCAATGGCTTCTTTCCACTTCCAAGCTACCCTTTCATAAGGACCTAATGAATAGAGTAATGGATTCAGAGATATGATTTCAGAATCTGCCTCTCATACTTACAGACTGTGCAACTATAGGCAAGCCATTTAATTTATCTTATTTGTCATCCCCAGCTTCAATGCTTCCCAATCTTATAAAAAGAAGAGGATGAGAAGGTGGAAGATTCAGATTATTTGGCTAATAGGTTAAATGATAAAAAAAAGAAGAAAAGATATTAGGTATCCATTAAACCTTTCCACATGAATTATTAAAAGTATTCCCCAGACAACTTGGTGGTGGTATTGCTATAGATCTGATACTAATGTGGCACAGTGGATAATGTGCTGGGTGGGTGTCAGGAATATCTGAATCAAAATCCTATTTTGAACACTAATTTATTGGGTAACCCTGGTCAAATCACTTAAAAATCTGTCTCCCTCAGTTTTCTCAACTATTTGAAATGTCTGGATGTTATCTATAGGTGTGGGACAGCAACTCTGGGAAGACCAATGTACCAAAAGACAGGAATTATAGAATATCAGACATAATCAACAACTCTCACTCTCTCTCTCTGTCTCTCTGTCTCTCTGTCTGTCTGTCTCTCTCTTTCTCTCTCCTTCTCTCTCTGTGTGAGTGTGTAGAAAGAGGAGAGAAAGATGAATTTAGATATTGAGATAGATGTGTATTTATACACATATGTATACTATATATATCATATTATATATTATATATAATGTGTGTGTATATGTATACACAAATATATTATACTTTTTGAATTCTGTATTATATTATATAAAATATCATATATGTATATTTCTAGACACTTGCACACAAATATACATATGTTATACACACACACAAACACACATGTGTATATTCCATCCTCAGCTCCTGACTCAGTGCCTCATTTTTTGTCAGCTTTATAGACATATTTGTCATTTGATGACTTAGTATCTGACATGGTCAAATTACTTAAATTCTCCTAACCTAAGTTTGTACCCACTTCCCAGAGCTACTTTAAGGACAAAATGGCATAATATATGTAAAGCTCTTACAAAGTACTATATTAAAGATAGCTATTATGGTGATGATGATGATGATGATGATGATGATGATGATGATGATGTCAAACATTTATTTTTTGAGGTCACCAGTATATCTAGTTTTATCAAAAAGTTCAAAGAGACAGTGAACAAGACTGAAGTGCCTTGGAGGAAAGGAGAATCACCTTTGGAAAAATCAAAAGTGCTTGCCTGTAGGCTGTTCCACGAGAATACCAAACTATCCATTTAACAGAGTTGTTCTATTGGTGATGCTACATTGGCATTAATCTTGGGCTACCATCATCTTTGAAGAATGAGTTTCTTATAACTCAAAGTGCAACAGAGAAATTCATGATTGACCCAAGTAGACTGTGGAACATTGCCAAGGGCTAGGTGTATTCAAGATATGGAATGTACTGGAACTATGATGATATATTATGTTGGGTTAGTCATTCAGTGTAAATGAGAAATAACTGACAAGTAGCTGAGTGTTAGGGCAATAAGTTAGTGTAGTAGATAGAGTGCTAGGCCTGAAGTTAGGAAACTCAATTTTATGGGTTCATCTCTGGCCTTAGAAACTTATTGGATTGTGTTCCTGGGCAAGTCAATGAACCGTGTTTGCCTCTGTTTCTCAACTGTAAAAGTGGCTAGAGGATGAATTGGCAGACCACTCTAGAATCTCAGGAGAACCACAAATGGAGGGACAGAGAGTTAGGTATGACTTAAAAATGACTCAGCAACAACAAAACAAAACTTGTTTGATATAATGGATAGAGGATGGCAAATATTAAAAAAAACGACTTAGAGGAAAACTTTTTAAATCATTTTTTTCTATGTAGGACAAGCCTCATTAGGGTATGGAAAGGTTCCAATCTGCACAAATGGAGGTGGCATAAACAAAAGAATTATGGGTCCACTGAAGTTGAAATAAGTAAGTTTATTGCTTCTGGGAGAAATATACATATTTTCCAATATATTCTGCAGAAGTTCCAGGCAGACTTGACCCCATTGTGGCACACTAATTACAGATAACAAGACATCAGCAGCTTGCCTGATGTTTCTAGCATCGGTGAGTATGAAATCATACTTATCTAAGACTGGCCTTGTCTCTCTAAGCAGCCTTTTGTCAGAGGAAAATAAAAGAATCTTGAGTTCTTATTGGACTACAAGCTGAGAATGATTCAGCACTGTGAAATGGAAATGAAAGAAGATGATTAGAACTTTCAAAAAAGTCAGAGGGAGAAAGACCAGGGAGATGATAGTGGCTTGGTCCTAACCATCTGGATATCTGAGGCATTGTGTTCACTTTGGAAAATTATATTTAGAAAGGACCCTGATGGGTTGTTGAGTATCCAATAATGGAAATGCAACATAAGGAAGGGACTTAAGCTCATGACAAATGAGGATTTTTTATTACATATTTTGCCCAATTATACATGGATACAACTTTCAATAATCTTTTTTCTGACACTTTGGGATTCATGCTCTTTCTCTTCCTCCCTCCCATCTCCCATCTCTAATATGGCAGATAATATATATGTTATACATGTACTGTCATGCAATATATATTTCTATGTTTGTCATGTGGTAAAAGAAGACACATATATAAGAAAAATTATTGTGGGAAATAAAGTGGAAAATGATATGCTTCAGTCTGCCTTTATATTCCAGTAGTTTGTTCCATGAGGGCAGATAGAATCTTTTGTCATGAATCCTTGGGAGATATTTTGTACTCATGCTTTGGTGATAATAGTTAAGTCATTCACTGTTGATCATTATACATTATTGCTGTTACTATGTATAAAAATGAGGATCTTTTAAAGAAACCAGAATGTTTACATTGGAGAAAGAATCAAGGGAGATGATTGTTGAATATTCAGAAAGCTGTCATATGGACAGAGGAGAAGACTTGGCACAAGAAGAGAGGAGAGAGAATGAAAACAATGGGTAGTAATTGCAAAGAAATTCATTTAGGTTTGAAATAAGGGAATTTCTCCAAAATCAGAGGTGTAAAATGTTGAATGGGCTGCCTGGAAAGATAGTAGGTTTGTCCGCTCTGGAGGTCTTCAATCAAAGTCTGGATTCCGCTAGTAGCATATAATTTTTCTCGAATAGTTTGAATTAGATGGCCCCTGAAATCCTTCCCAACTCTGATATTCTATGACCTTAATTATGTCAAAATCATATTAATTTATAATAATAATTTAATAATGATGTTTAATGTATAAACCTGATTTGGTTACATTATTGGCCTAGATCTGAGTAATTCAATTGAATTCTATAAGCATTTATTAAGTACTGACTGTGTACAGGTCTGCTCCTGCTAATTCTTATACTAATCATTGACAAACTGAGTGATGGCTGGTGAATTTCAGCTCTACTCAGCACCTCCATTGCCCTGCCCCCTTCCATTTTCCTGTCTCAGAGAAATGTGATTGATTGTTCCCATCTACATCATTTGAGTGTGGGAGGAAGAGGTACTAAAAATGAAAACCAAAGGTTTGGCAGACAAAGAGGGCTATATAAATGCTAAACATAGTAATAACCACTCTGGTCTCCTCTGGAATGGGGTGATTGAGCTCATTCTCAGATGCTAAGGTTTTTTTTCCTTTTTCTTTTCCCTGATGAGTCAATTCTGATGGATGGAAAGGGGAGGATAAGTGCTGTGGATGATTATGGGGGAGCAAAAGAAAAGTTAGTAGGTTCTCATTCCTACTTCCTACTTGGGGGAAAGTATGCTTTCTTCTGTAATGATATTAATATGCCTGACCAAGTAGGATGATCTGGGTTTGAATTTTAATTCTGCACTTATTACCTATATGACCTGTTATTATATTATTACCTGTATTGGGTATGCCAATTTCCCTCTTTGTTACTCAGTTTCTTCATCTATGAAAAAATGTGTGTGTGTAAATAAATGTTGGACTAAATGGTCCTTCATTCTTTGATGTAAAATCCTATTCTATGTAGACTTCTTTTAGTTTTCTTTTGCTACCCCCAATAGGCATCGTCACACAAATGAATGCATACATTTGACTTGCCTAAAAATGCATGTCTTCTTCTGACTCAATTGGGTTTCTTTCAGGAATTAGAACTAACAAAAATACCTAGTGGACTCTCCTTGCAGTGGAATGAAAGTTGATATCAGGGTCAGAGAAGAAAAACTTCAGTTCATTGACTCCAGTTATAAGGTATGAGTCTCAGGGCACATCCCTTAACTTCTCTGAGGCTCAGTTTACCCATCTGCAAAACAAGGATAATAATGCTACCTACTGTGGATTCTTATTTTATATAAAATGCTTTGAAATTCTTAAATAAAGCACTTTATGAAATTTGTAGTTCTTACCTCAGTTCTTTACCTGAAGATAATTAAGGTACGAGGCCTAAGAAGTTTGAATTTCTGACTCCTCATATTAGATTTGGGGTAGAACTGAACTCTTCTTAAAGTTTCTTACTCTGCCAGATTATGGGGGATGCATTTTAACATACATAAAAAAACAGCTTTATAGATGCCAACCTGGGCAGCTTGATCTTCTGGGTTCCTTACATGAGTTTTGCAAAGATCTGTTATCAGTGTGAGTTATCCCCAATGTAGATTTCAATCCCTCTGGGACTTAGTAGAGGGCCCTCACAACTTACCTTGAAGACTGAATTTAACTCTCCCCTGATTATGTATATATGTGTATATATATAATATATATATATGTATTTATATATATTATATATATATATATATGTAACAATGAAGGTACTTAGCTATTCCTTTATTGGGAAGATTGAATTGTAATCTACAATCCATTTTTAGATTTTAATCTACAAAAAGGTGATAACTCAGTATTTAAGTAGAACTACCCATTTTAACTACAAAAAGGTGTTAAGAAACTACAAAAGGTGAACTAACCAAAAAAGGTGTTAAGTAACTACATAAGTAACCTAACCAAAGAAGGTGAGAACTAGAGAACTAAAGAGTTGGCAGTCCTGGAGAAAAGCATATGCTGTGACTAGTAGATGCGGAATTTAGGGGAGGTGACACAAGAGAAAAAAGATTCTTTTAAAAGAGGCCAAAAGACCAGAAGGATATATTTGATTTGAGTTTTGAGTTGGAGGCACTGACTTGGATTCCAAAGAGAATTCTGACTCAGAGGAGAGACTGGAAGAAAGACACTTGAGGAGTGACTGGAATACAGACACCCTGACTTCAATCATCTAGATGGTGGTCACCATTGGTGAGTGAAAGGCTGACTTAGTGACCCCGCCTTTCTGGAGCCGTGAAACCTCTAGGTAAGGTCCATCTTCTTGAGACTCTGTTCCCCTGGCTGGGACTTAGAAATTCTAACTAGTATCAGAATAAGCCAGATCTCTCTCTCTCTCTCTCTCTCTCTCTCTCTCTCTCTCTCTCTCTCTCTCTCTCTCTCTCTCTCTCTCTCTCTCTCTCTCTCTCTCTCTCTCTCTCTCTCTCTCTCTCTCCCTCTCTCCCTCTCTCCCTTTTTCTCTCTTCCTTAATATCTTCCCTCTATTGTAAATGAACTACCATAAATTGCGTTTACTTTAGTAATTCATTTGTTATTTAGAAATTAAATCCTCGGTGACCACCATTTAAAATATTTAGAGTCCAACCACAAATAACTTTAACATTACTATAGATAGAAAATTCATTTTCCTACAGTAAACCTAGTGATGAATCCTTGTAATTCAACTCACTAAGAATTTATTGTGTCTATTTAGCATCAGCATATTGCTATTCACTGGAGATAAAGAGATAAAAATGATACATCTCTGGTCTCAGGGACTGTAGATTCTTAAAAATAAAAAAGACAAAGAATTGTTTTTTCTCCTTTCTTCCTTCCTGCCTTAACTACAAAGAGAAAACAAAAACAATCTAACCAAAAACCAAAATGTGTAACCAATAAGTTGTCAAGCAAAAGAAATTATATATTATACAGGATCTAGTATTCAATTACTAAACTCCAGTTGCTATGTTATGAGATGGGGATACAAAGATGAAAGTGAGGCATCCCCTGACTTCAGAGACCTTATAACATACAGGGACTGTTTCCTGTGCATAAAGAAGTATATAATAATTGAAAGGAAGAGGTACCACTAACAGCTGAGGGAATCAGGGAAGGCTTCTGAGGGGAAGCAGCAACTAAGAAGAACCTTGAAGGAAACTAGGGGTTAAAGATCAGGAATAATGAGGGAGAGAATCCCATGAAGCAGTTTATAAGAAGGCCAAGAGACAGAAGATGAGAACAATTGTAGCAGTTGATTTTAGGTGGAATGAAGAAGGACAATATAGAATAATAGTGGAATGAAATGTAGGAATGATTGTGAAGGGTCTTCAGTTCCCTGAAGTTATTACCATCCCTTCTCTTTTCAAATTACTTTTTATTAAATTATTTATAATTTTTAAAGTTAATAACCTGAGGCAATATTGCTGCAAGGAGGAGAGCAGCCCAAAATTAGCCCTAGTCTTCCACATGGCCTGAGGCAATAAAACTAGATCTGGGAGACAACAGGAAAAGCAAAAGCAAGGACTATAGAATCCAATTAAAAACAAATAAACAAACTACTGAAAAACTCCCCTTAAGAAGGAAAGTAGACCACCCTGAGAGACCCCAAAGGCAATCAGGCTTACCCCAAGAGCCAAAGAAGGCTACAATGAAAGTTTGGAGTAGAGCTCCCTCCATCCCAGAAACAAAGCAGAACCTCAAAAGATAGATAAGGTAATGAGGGGCGAAATAATGACTAAAAATGAGCAAAAAAATAGTGCTAGAGAAGATCAAAATATGAATGAAGTAGGTATCTATGTAGCCCATTGAATAGAGTGCTAGGCCTAGAGTCAGTAAAACCTGGGTTCAAATCTGACCTCAGATATTTCCTAGCTATATGACCCTGGGCAAGTTATTTAACCACAATTGCCTTGCCCTTCTTACTTTCCTGCCTTAGAATTGATAGTATTTTTAGGATAATGCTTTTTTAAAAATAATTTAAAAATATATAAATTAGAAAAAGGACAATAGCCAAAAAAGGAGAAATATATGGAATTTAAAAGGAAAATGAAAAATTATTCCAGGCCCCAAAAGATCTCATGGGAGTACTTGAAAAGAGGTTAATTAATTAAAATAATGAAAGAAATGATGCAAATATTGAACGACTTGGTAGACTAGAAGGACTGAGAAGAAATGGAGGCTAAAAGAAAAAACAACTCCCAAAGGCTATGATGGGACAAATGGAAAGGAAGGGGGATAGGGGGCAAATGAAGAAAACAAAAGAAAAATTTCCTAAAGTGAAGAATGGGTCAAATGGAAAAGGCAACAAAAACACTCAAGGAAGAAAATAACTTAAAAAATCAGAATTTAGCAAGTCAAAACTAATGGCTCCATAAGTCATCAGGAAACAATAAGACAAAATCAAAAGAGAAGGGGAAAAAAGAAGAAAATGTGAAGTACCTCACTGGAATGCAGAGAGCCATCACACCCTCACTGTCTAACATGGTCATGTGTGGGTGCCAGAGTCACAAGGGGTCCATCTGAAAAGATGAGGCATTCACTGAACCCCCTCTATATGATTTCTCCCACTAACTTCCTTTACTACTGCCTAGGATTCTTATTCTCTCCCCAGTCACAGAAGAAGTAATATGAGAGCAAATATTCACAGGATTTATACATATGCCCACTTTTATTCCCCTAGAATACTGCCCCCAAAATTATATTCACAGAATTAAAACCTAAAGATCATTACCCACTACCACTCCTTTCTCTTTCTTAACAGAGGTACATTCAGAGGCCCCATACCCATTTGTAAACCAAACACACAAGCACTACATCAATCACTCCTTTGAAGCATAAGCTACTAACACAGTACATTGGTTTGTTATGTTTACAATATCCAGGCAACATTGTTAAGGTGCCTTAATGAAACACAGAGAAAAAATATAACTTGGAAATGGAGAAAGTTTCTGATTTTGGTCTATATTAAATTATCCATTAACCTTTGTAAAGGATAATTTTAGCATTGTGACCTAAACTATGTTAATTATTTGGTCACCATGGATATCCCAAATATGAAAAAAATATAACCAAGTCAGCTGGAAATTTATGGTGATTTTATTGATATAGTGGAAAGAAATTAAGAAGAAGGAAGAAGGGAAGGGTGTAGGATTTCTCCTGCCTGGCTAGTGCCAGGAGGAAGACCAAGAGGCTCTAGGAAGGTAAGGTTTTAGAAAGTGAAGGAGGAAGAAATCAGCCTGAACTCCAAGAGGTCTCAGCCAAGATGCCTGAACCTGAATCAGCTCAAGGGCAAACTCACCCCCAAACCCAGACAAATAGCTGCCACCACACCAAGATGTCAGAATGCTCAGCACTCTGCCAGTCAGAGTCGCCTCTCTGGGGAAAGAGAGAAGAGAGGAAGTGATGTGCCTTATATAGATGGTTTTATATCACTTTCCTGCATCTCATCTGTAACAATGATAGCTTAGCTTGACTTAGGACAGCCCAGGGGTCTGTCAGCTGTTTCTGCACATGTTTATTGAAGGTCATCTTCTCAGATACTTAATCCTTGAGTATGGGTGTGGACATTCCTGACCTTGTTAAACTAAGTAGGGTGGAGCAATGTAGAGTTCCCAAGACCTGATTCTGTTAAACCAAGTATCTCCATTGTTACTAATCAGGAAATAGCTAAATCAGATCTTCTAAAGTACAGTCTGAGTAGGGTGGAGTAGTTTTAAAATTCACACCTTGTACCTAGCTGTGAAATGTTTTGTTACCCATCTCCTAAGAAATTCTGATTGAATGTGAAAGCTGATCAAAAGCAAAAATGATTCTCTTAGCTGGTCATCCCACAGGTCAGGGGGAACTAAACCCTGGATCATCCTATTTATGTCATTTATCCCCATCATGAATTTCTCTGTTGTAGCAACATGGTAAATGATCAAAGAATGTTTATTAAGTATTTTGCTAATGTGTGACATATCCAATTACCTGTTAGAAATCATGTATGTTAAAAATGATTGTGTGCCAGAAAAGCACGTACTCACTGAAGCAATATAATAAACACAAGCTCTGTGCCTGGCAGAACAGCTTGGTGACACCTAAACACAAAGATCTGAGCACTGAGTTTGTCTCCCACCTCTTTCATTGTCTAAACCACCACACCTAGACAGAAAAAGGAACCTTGGCTTTGAGAGACTGCTGGATAGGCTTTCAATACTGGAAAAAAAACTGACTTGAAAAATAGATCTGGTTCGAAACTATCTAAGAATCATTAGAACACCTGAAAGTTATAATTTTTAAAAAGACCCTGGACATCATATTACAAGAAATTGTCAGGGAAAACTGCCCTGATATCCTCACAGAACAGGGTATAATAGAAATTGAAAAAAATCCACCAATCACCAGCTGAAAAAGACTAGAATATAAAATATTCCAGCATTATAGTAACACAATTCAAAAATCCCCAGACAAATGAAAAAATACTGGAAGGAGCCAGAAAGAAACAATTCAAATATTGTGGAACCATAGTTAGGATTACACAAGACCTGGCAGCTTCTATATTAATGGATTGGAAGACATGAAACATATTCAAAAATGCAAAGAATTTTGGCCTATAAACCCAAATACATCCAGAAAAGTGAGCATAATCTTCTGTGGACTGGGGAGTGATATATAATGAAACAGAGGACTTCTAGGCATGCCTTCCCAAAATATTAAAAAAGGAAGAAAATTTGATGAACAAATTCAACCCACAAGAGAAACATAAAAAGATAAACAGATAAGTGAAAACTTAAGGGTTTTAATGAGGCTTAATGGAAAACATTCATAGCTAGGAAGGTGATACTTAAGCTATATATACCTATATTTACATTCATCAAAGTTTCTCTCTATCTGGTACTTCAGTTATATAAGGTAATCAAAGTTCATAAGATAATTAAAGTACTTAAGATATTTAAGAACCCCATCTCTATTAGGACAGTAAGAAGGAATATATATGTGTATATATATATATATATACACATATATACATATATATATATATATATGATAAGATACTAAGATAAATAAGAGAATAATAGAAGGGGAAGAAATGGACAAAAGCAAGGGCAAATTGGGGGATTTCATGGTCAGAAGCAAAACATTGGTGAATAGGGAAAGGATGTAAAGAGGAGGAAATAAGATGGAAACACACAATTAGTAACCATAATTGGGAATGGGAATGGGAAAGCATACCCCCTAATGGAAATGGATACCAGTGTAGATGAAAAAACAAAATCTCACAATATGATGTCTAAAAGAAACACATTTAAAGCAGAGTGACACACACAGAGTAAAAGTTAGGTATTGAAGCAGAATCTATTATTCTTTAGCCAGAGTAAAAAAAAAAGAAAAAGAAAAAAAAGCAGAGGTAGCAATCATGATCTCAAGAAAGCAAAATAAAAATTGATCTTATCAAAAGAGGTAGGGAAGGAAATTACATTTTTATAAAATACATCATAGACAATGAAATATATGATTTCACTACCAATTATATAGCACCAATATGGTAAAACAACCAAATTTCTAAAGGAGAAGGTACATGAGTTATGAGAATAGAAAGCAAAATATTATTAGTTTCTCCTCTCAAAAGCAGATAAATCCAACAGAGAGATAGAGAGAGAGACAGAGACAGACAGAGAGAGAGAGAGAGAGAGAGAGAGAGAGAGAGAGAGAGAGAGGAAGGAAGAAAGAAATAGGAAAGAAAAGAGAGAGAGAAACAAAGAAAGAACATAAAGATTAAAGAGATAAAACTTTAGAAAAGTTAGATATAATAGAACTCTGGAAAAAACTGACTGAAAAGCACATGGCACCTTCACAAAAACTGACCATATAATATGGCACAAAAACCTCACAACCAAGTGAATAAAAGCCAAAATATTAAATATATTCTTTTTAGACCATAATGCAATAAAATTATATTCAATGAATGGCAACAGAAAGGCTAAAATTAACTGGAAACTGAATAATCATATTTACATCAATAAAAAAGGGAGAGTAGATTAATGAATTGGGTATGCAACTAAAAACAAGGTAGAAAAATAACATAAAACTCCAATTACACCAAATTGGAAATCTTGAAATTCAAAGAGATAAATACAACTGAAAGTAGAAAGGTCATTGCATTAATAAATAAGACAAGGAGATGGTTTTGTGAAAAATAAATAAGATAAACTACTGTTTAATTTGATTAAAAAAACAGAAAAAAGAAAACCAAATTCCCAGTATCAAAAATCAAAAAAGGTAAAGTCACACCCAATAAATAAAACACTAAAGCAATTATTGGAAGTTACTTTTATTGTATAGGTGATATGTGTCTTCAGTAAGAACATGGGCAATATGGAAATATATAATGCATGAAAATCCTGGTATAGCATTCTATTTCTGGGAAAGGGATGATCTGAATCTCAAAGTATTGGGAAACAGTTGTCAAAATTGTTTTTACATGTAATTAAAAAACAAAATATAGATTGATAGGACTGAAGATTTTAGAACTGGAAGTAACCTGTCTCCATGGCTAGCTAGTCCTACCCATTTATTTTATAGATGAGAAAATTGATGCTGAAGTAGAGTAAATAACTTGTCTAAGGTCACATAGGCCATAATTAACAGAGTGGTATTTAAATCTTGATTCTCTTATTCCAAAAGTATTTCTAATTCTTCTCTAATATACTGGCTTTTATGATTAGGTGAATTCAGTAGCAACAAATTAGAAGAGAAAAAGTTCTAGACTTAGAGTTAGAGGAGAAGTGGTAGAATCTTGTCTCTTGCCCTATCACCAAGATGTTTCTTCATGTCCCAATGTTCATCTTCCCTAGGTTGTGCTCCATTGTTCCAATCCATGATAATACCAAAAAAGGGACAGAATATTCTTTGGACCACTGCCCCCAAATTTTCAGTATTTCTTGTAGTTTGGGTTCCTGGGGGAAATTGATTATTGTAAAATTCTAAGGAATACCTTGTGGGTCTATACTCCTAACCCTATGGCTCATGAGTCCCCGGTGATGTTTTTCTATAAATAGTAAAACCAGGAGACTTGATTAACTCTTATTAAACTCTTTTACTCAAATGGCATAGAAAGATCAGAAGTTATAAACAATCCCATCATTAATGTAGAGATTACCATTTTATCAATGTACATAATCTTGATGAGAAGAATTGCCTTAAAATTAGGGTACAAAAGAAGTGAAGAACATATATAGGGTTCACTTGTGGCAATTGGAGGTTACAACTCCTGGTACTACAGGATCAGTAAATCCTTTTCTTTGTTGTAAGAAGAAACAGAATTAGAATGAAAATATTTCTTTTAAATATTTTCTAAAGAATGTTTAATTGAATTAAGAAGAAATTCCAATAATTTTTGAACTGTGTTTTCATCTACTGCCCATATATTTTGTATTAATTTTGCATTAAAGTAATAATATAATTGTATTAATTTTTATTAATTAATTTTGTATATTTTGTTTTAATTAAATATGTTGTTCTCAATTAGTAGAATGTCAGCTTCTTGGGGACAAGGGCTATTTCTCTTCCACAGTATATGGATCCAAGTAAAATGCTCTCTGAACTGTAAATCAAGACATCTGTCTGAGTTCTGGTCCTGGAGCTTCCACAATGACCCATTTAATATTGCATGTCTCCATTTTCCATATTTAAAGATACCATACAGTTTATTTTAACCACATCATTTTTCCAACAACAAAATTGAGGATGAGTGAGAGAAATTGACTTGCATTAGGTCATATGGACCATAAGTAGCCAACCTGGAATTCCAACTTATTTCCTCTAACTCCAAAACTTTGTTATCTTCCTTCAGAAGGGAAACCTGTTTTAGACTATAAAATTATGGGCTTGGACTAGAAGATCTCCCAGCACTGCCCCATATGACATCTTATGTTTTACTCTTATCTCTAGCTCTAAAATTCTATGATGAATGATCCTTTCAAACTTTGAAAATGTTATGTACTAATTTCCCTTTCAGATCTGACACCCTATGCTCTAAGGCCCTTTACAAGTCTGATATTTTTGTCTTCTAGTGCCTTTTTCAGCCCATACATTATGAATTTTCATTCCTACTTATGAAATTATGGGTTCCAAAATCCCTCCTAGGTTTAGTGTTCTATTTTCTAATGTCTTGATTTACTCTGGTATTTTTTGTTTTAAGGTCCCTCCTAACAATGGCATTCTGCCTCCTAAATTTCTTCTAGTTCTGATATTTCAAGCTTTTTAATCGATCCCAGCTCTAACACTATATTCCAAGGTCTTCTTAGGCCTGACTTCTATAATTCTAAAAAGTTATTAGATCTCAGGATACAATCAGTCAACAGGTTCTTCTAAATATTAGCTCCAACTACAGAGGCTTCTCCCCACTGCAGCAGTTTTCTTATAGAAAATCAAACAATGATCAATCACTGGGTGAACAGTGTACCTCATTACTTACTTTCTGCAGACCTGCCCAGAGGTGGAAATATGGGCAGCTTTCCTGCATGGCAACTAAACTGAGGACCAGGGACAGCTCCTTCTGCAGAGATCTATGGGCCCTGAAAGTACTGCAGACTCCTGGGGTGGTGTATCTACCACTACCATCCATCTCTTTGTCATCTTTCTCCTGCTGAGTGGAGTTCTAGCAAAACACCACTGAGTTTAACCAGCGGCCCTGAGCTCTGCTCATAATGGCTAGAGTTTATGGAATTCTAGCTAAAATATTTTATCTGAATTATCTCAGTTGCCGCTCATAAGAATTCTATGAAACTCATCATTCAGACATTCCTCCTTTACAGATGTGAGAACTGAGGGAAGACAAATCACAGGATCTTTGCTTTAGAAATGAAAGAGATCTCAAAAACATATAGTCCACCTCTTTCATTTTACAGATTTGGAAAGTAAAACTCAGAGAATTCAAAAAATTACAGATTTAGAACTAACCTTAATCAGTTTATTCAATCTCATTTTGCAGATGAGGAAATTAAGGTCAAAAGAGAAATAACTTGAATAAGGTCTCACATCTAGTAACTGGAAGAAGTGGAATTTTCAGTTTCTCTCATTACAGAGAATATGACAGAATACTACTGTATCTATACTACATGATACTGGGGAAAAATCTCACCAGGGAGCCCTTTTGACTTACCTGGGGATGATGATCAAATCTGTGGGACCTCCAGGCTCAAACAGTCATAAATGTGGCTTTTGTTTTATTGGATCACACAATGTCAGAACTAGAGAGGATGTCATGGTCATTTGTTCATAACCTCATTTTACAATTGAAATTGTAGGTCCAGGGTAAGGAAGGGATTTACAAGTTTTATGAATATTTAATGACTACTTCACTAAATCTGACCTTGTATGTCTGTCATTGGAAGGCCCTGGATAACCTGTACTCTCCATCCAACCTCATTCACCTTCTCTGACCCCATTTCAAGATAAAGCAAAGGAAATTTTTCTGAATATGACTGTAATCATGATTGTAATTCCTGCCAAAGATAGAACTTCAGAGTTGGAAAAGACATCAAAGACTACCTAAGTAGCTAGTTGGTACAGTGAGCATCATGGAGGTTCTGGAGTCAGGAAGACCTGAATTCCAGTCCAGTCTTAGACACTTACTAATTATATGAACCCTGGCATGTCAATTCATCTCTGTGCCTCAGTTTCCTCATTGATAAAAAAGATAATAATATTCATCCCAAAATTATTTTGAGAGCCAAATAGGATAATATCCTTAAGCATTTTGTAAATCTTAAAGAACAACAAACAGTGAATATTAGGTATTTATTATTATTATTCTCTGTGCCAAAAAAAAATTGAATTTAAATTCACTGTGAAAAATACCTGGAAAATGCTTTTTAAGACTTTGTTTATAGGTACTCTCAATACAGCATATATGTGTCTGTTTAAATACATGTTGAATCTTCCCAGTAGAATGCAAATTCTGTGAGGACAGTCACTATGCAATTTTTGGTTTTGTATTTCCATTGCCTAGTGGCAACATTGTTATACAAGGACCAAATAGCTGGTGTCCAAGGCAGTAAGACTCTGACCTCCAGTCCTTTCTTAAACCTACCTCAAGTCCTACCGGTAATTTCCTGGTTGAATGATCATGAGCAAGGAGTCAACCTCCCAATCTTTTAATCAAAGGCCTTCTAAACTGTGGCTCATGGACTCCCAAAGACCTCTATAAATAGATTTTGAAGGTATGAGAAGCTGGAACTTTAATATTTTGAGGCCTGTATTTCAATAGCATTGTTTTTGTCATCTTATGCATTATATTTTATTGATTTTGCAACATTATTTTAAGAAGAGGTCTACAGGATTCACCAGAATGCTAAGGGGATCTGCACACACAAATATTAAGAAGTTTTGCTCTAGCCAACTCTTTTGGCTTTAATTTGCAGAAAATACCCTGACTTGAATTAGTAGAGGGAGTTTCTCCATTTAAGGGTTTTCTAAATGAATGAAGTCACAGGTTCAAACCCCTCTCTCTGCTTCCTCCCAGCACACTATGTGGTAGAGAGTAATTGTTCATTTCATGACTCATTTTTGCCATATCTTAATTCATCAGTGGAGTAGTTAAGTGGCACAATAGAGAGATTGCCAGACCTAGAATCAGGAAGATCTGAGTTCAAATCCAGTCTCAGATATTTACTATATTTGTGTCTTTGTGCAAGTCATTTAATCCATTTTACCTAAATTTTCTCATCTGTACAATGAGCTGGAGAAGGAAATGGGAACCAAAAAAACCCAAAAACAAACAAACAAAAATGGGTTCACAAAGAGTTAGACACAACTGAAAATAACTGAAAAACAGCATTCATCAATAAATCATTAAGCATTTATTAAGCTCCTATTATGGGTCAGGCTCTATGCTATATGCTGGGGATACACAACCCAAAATGAAACAATCCCTCCTTTTAACAAGTTTACATTTAATTATGATATATATAGATCTGTACATATAATAGATACAAAAGCAACACTTCTTTGACCCCTTTCCCACTCTCACATCTAGCCTAGTGCTGAGCTGTTAGGAGGTGACTTTACAAGAATTTAAAAGTAAGTCCTCATTATGTGCAGATGTGACCAGTAAGAGAGACCAGCTTCCTTTAAGAAGCCCAGAAGTTCCAGTAATTGTCTCTGGAGGGTGGAAAGGCCTGTCATGACTGTAAACCATTGCTTCAATATCCTCATTGGGAAATAGCTCATAGATTTAACTTGGGGAAGTAAAACTGTCACTCTTGCTATATCTAGGTCATGTTCTCAGAGCTAAGTGCTTTAGGATATCACAGCCAGTAAAGTATAAAAATTATCTTACTTCCATTGATGCCAAACATGAAAGAGAAAAAGAAAGTTCCAGAAAGGAGTATTATCCGGTGAAGTTAGGGAGTGGTTCAATAACAGATCAGGTCCCATCATTCTTTGAGTTTTTGCAATTAGTCAACAAACATTAATTAGTTTCTGCTTATATTTCAAGCACTAGGCTAAACTTAGGAGGTTCAAAGAATGGCAAAAACAAATTCCTTACCCTCAAGGAACTCACATCTGATGTGAGAGACAATATGCAGAGTCTGCACTCTGTGCAGACTGACATGGACTTATTCAAAGAACATTCTGTTCTTACGTTAAAATTAGGTGAAAAGCAAACTTTGTAATGAAGGTACACATTTTGGAGAATTCAGAGGATTTGGTTCATAGGATGGACACTCCATCTAACTCATTTTTAGGTGAGGAAACTGAGTTTCAATGGGTTAAGTGACTCATCTAAGGCAACCAATAATAGCATGTGCTTTATTTATTAGCAGAAACTCAATAAATATTAGATTTTAGAGAGTTGAGTTGAGATGAAAATAATTAGAACTATTCTATATATTAGTAAATTAACTCTGAAAACTACTTCTAACTTGGAGAGTCAATTACAACTTTGCTGGCTAATATAAAATCCTTTTAGCATGTTGATAAAGATAATTACCTTAGCAATTAGAGGGAAAATTGCCAAATGACCTACTAAGTATTCCAATAAAATAGAAAATATTTTAAGTTCCATCTCTAATTGCAAATAGTAAATCAGATTTATTATTAAAAAGAAATAAAGAAGAAAAGGAAACTGAAGAAATAAGTGCAGGCAAAAAAGTAATAAAACTATTTTTTGCAATGCAATGCATGAGAAATCCTAGATATTCAACTAAAAGTTAGCTAAAGCTATTAATGATTTCAATAAAGTAGCACAATATAAAATAAACCCATATAAATTATCAGCATTTTTACATATTATTAACAAATTTCTGCAAGGGGAGTTAGAAAGAGAAATCTATTTAAAATAAGTACTGATAGAATAAAATACCTGAGATTATACCTGGAAAAATAAACCAAGGAACTACAGAAACCTAATAATAATATGCTTTTCACACAAATTCAGATCTAGATAATTGGAGAAGTATCAATTGTTCATGGATAGGCTGACCCAGTAAAATTAAAGTGGCAATCCTTCCTAACCTAATCTACTGATTCAATGTCATTCCGATCAAATTACCAGAAAAAAATTTTCTTATTAAATTAGAAAAAATAATAACAAAATTCATGGAGAAGAACGAAAGATAAAAATAATAAAGAAATTAATGGGAAATATATAAAGTAAGGAGAATTAGCAATACCAGATTTTAAATTTTATTACAAAGCAGTAATTTTCAGATCTATTTGGTAGCATCTAAGAAATATAAAAGTAAATTAGTGGAATAGAATAGACAAAAGCAAAACTATAAAACCTATAAATGATTATAGTAACTGTATTTAACAAAAAATATAGATCTAAGCTATTGGAATAAGAAATTAGTATTTGGTAAGTATTGCTGGGACAACTGGAAAATACTTTGGTAGAAGCTAATTATAGATCAATATCCTACACTATTCACTAAGATAAGATCACAATTAATACATAATCTAGACATAAAAGGAAATATCATAGGCAAGTTATAAGAAAATGGAGCACATTATATGTGAGATTTATGTATAGCAAAGGTAATTTATGAATATATGACATGGAATGGATTATGAGATGTAAAATGGATGATTCTGAGTACATTAAATGAAAAGGCTTTTCTCCAAATAAAGCAAATGTTCCTAAGATTGTCATGGAATGTTATAGACAATCTCTCAGATAGGGACATCATAGTGAAAATATAGAGAGAATTTTGTCAAATTCCTCATCTGACAAATGGACAAAGTTATGAACAGGAAGTTTTCAGGAGAAATCAAGGCTTTCAATAGTTAAAAGAAAATTCCCTAAATGGGTACTGATTACAGAAAAGCAAAATAAAACAACTCTGAGTTTTCACCTCCCATCCATCCAATTGACTAACATGACAGAAAAGGAAAATGGCAACTATTGGAGGGGATATGGAAAAATAAGGACACTAATCCATTGTTGGTATAATTGTAAACTGGTTCAAGTATTCTGAAGAAAAATTTGAAATTATGTCCAACAGGCTATTGAATTGTAGATAGCCCACAATAGTTTTACTAAGACTGTGTTCCAATGAAAAAAATGAAATGACTTGTACTTTGTACAATAATACCTTTAATGACATTTTTATTGGTGGAAAAGAGTAGGAAATTGAAGGGATGCTCCTCAAATGGAGAATGGTTAAATGAATTATTGCATATTATTGTGATGGAATACCATTTGCACTATGAGAAATAATGATTAATATAGATACAAAAACTGGGAAGTCTTATATGAACTCACTCAAAATGAAAAGAATGAAACAAGGAGAACATTGTACACATAAGCTCCAATATTGTGTGATAATCAGCTATAAAAGACAGCTACTCTGATCAAAACAATGATCCAAGACAATTCCAAAGGATCTATGACAGAAAATGCTATTCACCTCCAGAAAGAGAATAGATGAACTCTGAGTGCAGATTGAAGCAGACATTTTTCATTCTCTATATGTGATGTGTGTCTGTGTCTTTTTTGTATGTATGTGTGAAGAAGAGAAACTGAGACAGAGAGATAGAAACAGAGGCAGAGAGATGGAGTCAGAAAAAAGAAAAAGGAAAAGAATAACCTTATCTGGTCTCTATACCATGGAAAAGTGAAGCTCCTTAGATAAGAATGTATCATATACCCTCCTCCAACTAACCAGTTAGTTCGTGTTCTTTATGCCCTTTTCATCTTGGAGACAGTGGGTTTGTCCACATTACATAGTGCCTGAGGTAACTCCACATAAAGATTGACAATCTGTAAGTGACATTTCATTAAATTGCTCTGCCCTTACCCCGACTCAATTACCCAGGAACAGGATTCCAAAATCTCAGACCCAAAGGGACACAAAATCTGAGTGCAGAATCAAGAAGAAACCTATTTGACCATGGGCTAAAGGTTTGGATACACTTGGGGTGTACCTAGATCTTATCACGTTAAATCAGACAAAGTATGATAACTATAAAGAATTAGAACTCAAAAGGTTTTAGAATTACATCCTGTTGGGAAGATTATCCAATCTTCCCATGTCTCTTTCCATTCCCCAACCATACTGTACAGGTAAGGAGGCAAAGGGACCAAAGGGGTCAAATGAGCTGGCACAGGATAGAATAATTTGAACCCATGCATTCCCACTCTTAAGTACTATAATCCTTCCACTGAACCTTGTTCCCTTACTTACACAGTAGTGCTGCCTTTTCACCTTAAAGACAAGCAGTCCAACACACTGGTTAAGATGTTGGACTAGGAGCCAAGAAGTCTTGGATGATTCACATCATCCCTCTGACACTTAGAAGCTATGCTACCTACCATAGGAAAATCATTACCAAAATGGGAATAAAAGTATCCACAGCATCTACTTCCTAGGATTGGTGGGTTCCTTCAGTAAGATAAAAAATTTTAAATTGTTATGAAAATGCCAGCTAGATTTGAAGTCACATGCTTTTCCTTATTTCTAACCAGAGATATATCTCCTTTGAAAAAAACACTTGGGAATTGGGGATCTAATGGTGGTTAAAGCTGGAAGATATCTTAGAGGTTGTTTGGCCCAAATTTATTGTTTTGACAGTTGGGTAAACTGAAATGTAATATTTATAAATAAATTTTACCCAGTCATTTAAGTAGGAAGTAGTCAAGGCAAGAACTTCAACCCACATTCTTTCACTTTAAATCCTATAGTCTTCCTTTTGTCCTTTTATGACTCATGGGTTTTAGAAAAATTGAACAGCAGAATCTGTTTGTCTGAGGCTGATGAAAAGAGAAAAAATAATTAATTAAAATCCCCTGACTCTAGACGGAGTTTAATCTGGTACTCCATGCAGAGCATGGAACTTTCTTTCAGCTGACTGAACACTGTAGCCTGACGAGAAAAGAGAAACTGACCCTCACATGGTCTCAACTGTCAACTTGACAGCCAGAAAGAAAAATAAAAGTCAGGAAAACACAACTCACAGGGCCACCATGGGAGAAAAGTAATTAGGAATTTGACATTTGGGCCTTTCATCTGCCAATTATCTTGTGAGTTTCTAAAACACTTATTTTTCTCTGACATAACATGGATACCAATGGGAGATATTTGTTTTAGATCAACCTTCAACCTGTCTATTCAATTCAACAAACATTTATTAATTACAAAACCTTGTAACAACCTAGTATGCAAGAGAAACAAGCACATAGACCCTGTTCTCAAGGGCAGGGAATGCGGCATATACCTATGTGTCTATGAAATGGTAAGTATGGACTGGGTTGTTTCTAAGGTCAATTATAGCTTTAAAACTATGTTAATGAAGTTGGTTTTAAAGGCATTGAACCAAAAGTGGCTTTTGCTTTGGGCCATATAAAATGTGGACCATTGGGCTCAAGTATGAGCATGACATCTTAGGAAGGCATAGACAAATTCAAGAACATGAAGAGCTTTGAATTTGTAAGGTGAGGGGACTAGAACCCATGTTTGGAAGGGTCAAGTAAATAAATTAGAAATGTTTTACTTGCAGAAGAGAAGCTTAATGGGTGCATACTATCAGACTTAAGTACAATGGCTAGCATTTATGGCACTCTAAGGTTTGCAAAGTGCTTTACAAATATCTCATTTAAATCTACCTGGAAGGAAGATTTCCCCATTTATAGATGGGGAAATTAAAGTTAAGTGACTAGAACCGGGTCACACTGGGCAATGTTGTTAGTGCCTGAGGAAAGATTTGAACTCATGTCTTCCTGTTTCTAAGTCCATCACTTTATCCCCTATGTTATATGGTTGCTTCCAAAGAAGAAATAAATTTCCATAATTTATTCAGATGACAAAACTAACAATTAGAAGAGACAGAATTAGTATTGAAGTAAAGAATATCTTCTTGAGAATTATAGCTCTGAAAACAAATAGCATCTCTTAGGAGAGACAACTGAGCATCTTGACTTGAAGGTTTAGTCATTAATAATAGTAGTAGTGATAATAATATTATTTACATATTAATTTTTTATTTTCTTTTTCACCATTGTTTTAATCCTTCCCTTCCCTTTTGGAATCAATACTGTCCATTGATTCCAAGACAGAAGATTCTTAAGGGCTAGGCAATGGGGGATAAGTGACTTGCCTAGGGTCACCCAGCTACAAAGTGCTTGAGGTCAAATTCAAACCCAGGACCTCTTGTCTCTGGACCTGGCTCTCAATCCACTGAGTTATCCAACTGCCCCCTCAATTCATGGTTTTCAAAACCTTTTACATAAATTATCTCATTGATCTTCACAATGGCCCTATTAAAGAAGCTATAGTTATTATCTTCACTTTCCAAATGAAGAAATTGAGGCATGTCATGTAACCAATGATGATATGAAAGAAGATGCAAACTTAGGTCTTCCTGTATCTGAAACTAGCACTATACATTTAGGGGACATTTCAGGGGATGAAGGGTTTCTCTTAAGGTATAAATTGGGAGAGATGACTTCAGATGTCTCTTGTAGTGCTGAGATTCTGTGATTGTAAGGTTCTGTTGGTAATTCAATTAGAGATGTACCAAAAACAGCTTGAGATGGGGACCTGAAATTCAAAGGGAAGGCAGGGATTGAAATCTAGATTTGGGGGGAGGTGGGCAACAGCTGGGTAGTTTAGTGGATTGAGAGCCAGCCTACAAATGGGAGGTCCTAGGTTGAAATCTGGCCTCAGACACTTCCCAACTATGTGACCCTGGACAAGTCACTTCACCCCCATTGCCCAGCCCTTACCACTCTTCTTCCTTGAAGCCAATACATTGGCTCCAAGACAGAAGGTAAGGGTTAAAAAAAAAAGAAATCTAGATTTGGGAGGTGATACATGAAGATGGAAGACTGAATGAACTGGCTAAGGGAGAGAATGGGAAGGGAGACAAGGGCAGGACCTTAGAGAACAATTATAACATCAGGAACTGTATTAAGATTAAAAATAAAAAGCCAGCAGAGAAGGCCTCAAGGAAGACACAGAAAGTGTCTCCAGAAAGAGTTTGTGGACATTTTGGCTGAGTTCTATTGAGTTGTGAAGAAGGAGAGAGATTGAAGAAAGGGAACTGGTTTGGGTATCCAGATCATTTAAGGGAGTAGTTCCAAAGAAGGAGAAGACAAGGGCTTGTTTGAGGTGGAAGGGAGGGGAGTGGAGGCACCAAGGTTAGGTTAACAAAAAAAAAAAAACTTGAAAATCAAAGGGATAGAAAAATAAAAGAAACTAATTATATGCATATATATGCATATATATATATATTTAATTGGGAATACCAAAACATGTTCATAGATAGAAGGAAAGGAATTAATCAGAGGAATAATACCTGATGATGTATAGCAATAGCAGTAAGAGCTTGTATATATAAATGGGCATGCTTTATTTTATGGACCAGATGTTCTTAGAGTTTTGCCTTAAAATAAATTTATAAATTAATTAAGTAAAGTGAATCGTGCATATTGAGTCTGAATTTTGCCTTATCACTTTTTTTTATGATAGAATTGTAAAGG
Source organism: Monodelphis domestica (assembly GCF_027887165.1). Taxonomy (NCBI): domain Eukaryota; kingdom Metazoa; phylum Chordata; class Mammalia; order Didelphimorphia; family Didelphidae; genus Monodelphis; species Monodelphis domestica. The sequence goes on along the minus strand of NC_077227.1, from coordinate 741,100,878 downwards.
TTTTCACTCCTCCCACTATGTAACAAAATCACACTTAATTCTGCTCAATTGAGTTTAACAAACATTTATTAAGTCCCTACTATGTTCCAGGCACAGCGTGGGGAATTAGAAATAGAAAAACAAAAACAAAAACTCCTAAACATAATAAGTACACATTTAATGACCCTCAAAAAACCATGAACTTGAAAATGTATCATAAAAATAATAATATGTAAGATGTCATGAAATACAGTGAAGTAGTTGGAAAAAACTCGGACTTAGAAGTTATTTAGGTTATGATCCTGGTATTGCTGCTAGTGACTGTATCACCTTGTCCAAATAACTTTAATTGCCCTGTGCCTCAGTTTCCTCATTTGTAATATTAGAAGGTTGAACTTAGTGATTAAGTTCCATTCAACTCTAACATTCTATGTTCTAAGACTCCATTAAAAGAATATTCTATAATCTAAGTCCCCTCCTATCTCTATCATTCTAGCTTAAGCTGATTCACAGGATGGATAATCTCTATTTGAAGGAAAGGAATTAAGTGGCATAGAGATTGAATTGTTAGATTTGGAGTCAGAAGCAAATATCTAATATTTATTTTTGCCATGTACAACCTGAAAGGCAGGTGCTATTGTTATTTCAACCTCATTTTACATGTAAGGAAACTGAGACAGACAGAAGCTAAATGACTGGTGTAGGGTCATACAGCTCATACACATCTGAGGCTGGATTTGAACTCAAGCTTTTCTGACTCCTGTTATAGTGCTCTATCTATTTTGCCACCCCCTCATCTGAATTTATGAGCTGTCTTGAGAATATACAAGTTCAAATCCTTCCTCAGACAATTATTAGCTATTTGATCAAGAGTAGTTTAGCCTCTCTCCACCTCAGTTCCTTTATCTAAAATGGAAATAATAATAGCACTAACCTGGCATGATTGCTGTAAACAATAAAATGAGATAAAATTATGTGAATGACTTTCCAAACCTTAAAGTGCAAATGTCTTTATTATTATGAACATTATTTATTTCCTTATTTATTAGGCTATTATTCATTCATTTTATTTTTCATTTGTTTGTTATGATTATTATCTGTTCCAGCTCTGACTTTTTTTAAACCCTTACCTTCCATCTTAGAATCAATACTGTGTATTGATTCCAAGGTAGTGTGGTAACAGCTAGGCAATAGAGGTTAAGTGACTTGGCCAGTGTCACACAGCTAGGAAGTATCTGAGGTCAGATCTGAATCCAAGACCTCCCATTTCTAGGTTTGGCTCTCAATCCACTGAGTCACCCAGCTGCCCCCTCTGACAGTCTTTCTTCTAAGATCTTTCCTAACTCTGACATTCCATGATTCTATAGAAGTTGAATATATTTTTGGGATGGGGTAGCACAATAATTTACAGGTACTTAGGAAACCAATTTAATGTTACATTGGACTTTAATGTTCCCCAGCTTTGAACAGCTTCTCCCTCTGTTCTTTGCAGAGAATGCGTGCTTTTGGTTGCCAGTCCCTGTTTCTGATTATTTCTGGAGTCTTTAGGCTTTCATAAATTAGCCCTGGATTCAGAAACAGAAAGAATCTATTGTCCAATCTCTACCATGTGACTAGAAAGGAATCATTTTCATCTTGGGACTTCAGTTTCCCCCTCTAGAAAGTAAGGATACTACTAGGCACCCTACCTGTCCCATAGGTGTGTTAATTGCTTTGCCAATTACAAACTCTGTGGGAAGTCATCTGCAACACAGAAGATCTATGGGTATTTAGAAATGTAAATTGAATTGACATTTCAACTAATGTGAGTGAGGAAGCTGAGTTCCTGGAAATGGTGACAGAGAAGAAATGAAACTTTGTTTAGTGATCAGATAATGCACAATGCGTCAGTTCTTTGATTTACAAATCCTCTCAGAGCAAAAATCCATAATCCAATTCCTGTAGGAGGAGCAGATGGATTTCTGGTCCCTGGGTTAAGACCTATCTGCATTTACAAATGGAGTTGAATAATGAGTGGGTCTCTCTCAGTAAGAAAGATTTGACCTGGTTGTACATGATTCAGAGAGGGTCCTTTTTTTCAAAATCCGCAAGTATGAATCACTTAGCTTAGTCATGGGAACTCCATTCTGAAAGAGCCCCCTCACAGCAGACAAAGGCAGGTGGAAGCCCTGGGAAATCTGACAAGGAGGTAAAACATGGCAATGGGAGGTTGAAGAAGTATTGATGGGAGTAGGGAGGGAACCTGGTTTTGGGATGACCTCTGGACAGCCCTGGGGAGTGGCAGAGGCTGAGATCCCCCAAGGGGAAAGGATCATAGATTCCATTGCTAGAAAGGACTTTAGAGATCATCCAGTTCAATCCTCTCATTTTGTGGCTTAGGAAATCCATCTGTCAAATGAATTCTTGGGCTATTCAGCAGATGGTGGTATATCTGGAGATGACATGCTTATTCTTTTGGCATCACAAACTCAACATGTACAGAACAAAATTAATCTTTTATCCAAAAATTTCCCCTCTTCTTGACCTTCTTGTTATTAGTGAGGGTACCGCCAAACCCCTGGTCACCCAGACTGACAAATTCAGTGTCATTCTGGACTCCTCCCTCATTCTTAATTCACACATCTCATTTGTCATCAACTCATCATTTTTATAATATTTCTCACATACGTCTCTTTATCCTCATTCAAATGACTTCATCAGAAGTCTGGTTTTTATCATTCCTCACTTCTGCAGTAGTGCCACAGCTTATTGGTTGGTCTCTCTACCTTGGCCTCCAATACTCCAGCACATCCTCTGCTCAGCTGCCAAATTATTCTTCTTATAGTACAGATGTTCCAAATCACTGCAAGAATTTAATAAACTTTGTTGTCTTACTCCTCTCCCCCATTATCCTAAGGAGCAAATATAAAGGCTTGCTCTTACAAAAGACTTACTAAAAGTCTTTTGTCAAAGAGTTGCAAAGTAATTATAACTATATGAAAAATGCTCCAAACTACTATTAAAGAGAGAAATGCAAATAAAACCAACCCTAGGTTTTTACCTTTCATCCTTCAAATTGACAAAATAAAATAAAATGCCACAAGTTAATGTTGGAAAGATTGTGGAAATACAGGAACACTAATACGTTGTTGGTAGCATTATGAGATAGAACAACATTTTTGGAAAACAATTCAGAATTATGAAAATAAAATGATTAAAATACCCACACCTATTGAAACAGAAACTGCATCACTGGGCTTATACTTCAAGGAAGCCATTGATAAAAAAAAAAAAAGAAGTCCTCATGTGCTCCAAAATATTGATATTAGCACTTTTGCGATAGCAAAGGATTGGAAACAAGGTAGATCAGTTCAAAATGGCAAGGTAGACTGTGGTACATGAATGTCATGGAATATTACTGTGCTATAAGAAATGATGTGAGTAGTAAATAGAGAGAACCAGGGAAATAAGCAGAGCCAACAAAATAATACACAAAGTACAATGGAAATGGAAAAAAATGAAACACTACAAAATCAAATGTAAATGTAACAACTTATAAGCACTAACTGGGACTTGGAAATAGGTGATATGAGAAGACTCCCCCAATCTACCAGGCCATGGAGGTGGGAACTCCACTGGGCTGCACACAATAGATATATTCAAATTTTTTTTTCAATATAGTGATTAGCTGTCCTGTATTTTTCTATAAACAATACTCATTGTCATATGAAATTGCTCTTGGAGAAAGGGGAGGGGAGCAAAAGGAAGTCGGCTAAGGGTACATGGGGTATGACGATGATTAAAGAATCAGAAAATATGAATAAAAACTTATTTTTAATAGAGTTTTATTTGTATATTGTCTTCTCCCTAGAATGTTCTTAGTAAGCTCCTTGAAGGGACAAGTTGCTTTTTTACCTTGTTTTGGTATTACAGGCACTTAGCATGCTGCTTGGGACATTGTGATCACTTAAAAAATCCTTGCCCATTTTCCTCACTCCCTCCCTCTTTCCCTCTCTTTCTTCCTTCCTTCCTTCCTTCCTTCCTTCCTTCCTTCCTTCCTTCCTTCCTTCCTTCCTTCCTTCCTTCCTTCCTTCCTTCCTTCCTTCCTTCCTTCCTTCCCAATATCGTTCTCCATTTCCTATTTTCTTACATTTTTCCTTCCACTAGATTTTCTATAGTCCAGCTTCTCTGGCTAATTATTCCTCTCCCAGAAAATTCTATTGTTTGATTGTGTTTGATTTCCCTACCCCCCCCATCTTGAATACTCTGGATCCTAACCTCCTTCAAGTCTCAGCTTAAATCTCACCTTCTCTAAGTCTTTTATCATTTTCCCACATCAATCTCCTCCTCATCCATTCCCTGACAGAATGGCTGCTATTTATTCTATTTATGCTATTTGTATCATTTCTATATCTACCATTTAGACTATACATTATAGTAAGATGGGAATAAATAAGAAGGGAGGTGGTGGGAAGGGGACTAACATTAGGGAGGGGAAAGGGAGGAGACTGGCTAGAAGTCAAATGTTGGAGGGGAGGATAAGAAGGATAAGAGAAAAGGCAGAATTTGAGTAGAAAGTAAAAAATGAAGGGGAATACCCAGACAATTATCATAACTGTGAATGTGAATGGGATGAACTCACCAATTAAAAGGAAGCCAATAGCAGAATGAATTTAAAACCAAGATCCTACCATAAGTTGTCTACAAGAAACACCACTGAGGCAGGTAGACATGCACAGGTTAAAGCTAAGAGGGTAGAGTAGAATTTACTGGGATGCAACTAAGACAAAGAAGGCAGAGGTAGCAATTATGATCTCAAAGCTAAAGCAAAAATAGATCTCATTAAAAGAGATAAAGAAGGCAATTGCATCTTGATGAAAGGCAGTATGAATAATGAAGAAATACCAATATTCAACATAAAAGCACCAAATGGTACAGCATTCATATTTCTAAAGGAGAAACTAAAGGAGCTTAAGGAGGAAACCTTCCTCCATCAGAACAAGATAAATCAAGCCAAAAAATAAATAAGAAAGAACTAAGGGAAGTGAATGAAATGTTAGAAAAATAGAGCTAATAAATATTTGGAAAAAATAAATAGGGATAAAAAGGAATATACCTTCTTTTCAGCAGCATATGGCACATATACAAAGATTGACCATGTACTATGGCATAAAATGATTGCAAACAAATGTAGGAAAGAGAAATAATGAATGCATTTTTTTCAGACCATAATGCAATAAAAATCATAATCAATAAGCACCTGTAGAAAGGCAGATATAAAATCAATTGGAAAGTAAATAATCAAATTCTTCAAAACAGGTGGGTCAAAGAACAAATCAAAGAAACAATTATTGATTTCATTGAAGAGAATGACAATGAGGACATATCATATCAAAATCTCTGGGATACAGCCAAAGAGGAACTCAGGGGAAAATTTATATCTCTGAGTGCATATAGCAACAAATCAGAGATGGAAGAGGTCAATGAATTGGGAATACAACTTAAAAACTAGGAAGAGAACAAATTAAAAATCCCCAGATAAAACTACATTGGAGATCATAAAAATCAAAGGAGAAATTAATAAAATTGAAAGTAAAAGAACTATTGAACTAATAAATAAGACTAGGAGCTGGTACTTTGAAAAAAACAAAATAGATAAAGTACTGTTTAATATAATTTTAAAAAAGAAGAAGAAAATCAAATTAACAATATAAAAGATTAAAAGAACAACCTCCCCTCTAAAAAAGAGGAAATTAATTTAATTATTAAGAACTATTTTTCCAATTATATGGCAATAAATATGACAATCTAGGTGAAATGGTTGAATATCTACAAAAACATAAATTTTGTAGATTAACAAAAGAGGAAATAGAACATTTAAACAATCCTATCTCATAAAAATAAACTGAACAAGCCATCAAAGAACTCTCTAAGAAAATGTCCCCAGAGCCAGATTAATTCACAAGTGAATTCTAAGAAACATTTAAAGAACAACTAATTCCAATAGTATACAAACTATTTGACAAAATAAGCAAAGGAGTTTTAAGAAATTCCTTTTATGACAGGAATATAGAACTGATTCCAAAGCAAGACAGACCATAAACAGAGAAAGAAAACTAGAGATCAATCTCCTTCATGAACATAGATGCAAAAATCTTAAATAGAATACTAGCAAAAAGACTCCAACAAGTTACCACAAGGATTACTCACTATGATCAGGTGATATTTCTACCAGGAATGGAAGAATGTTTTAATATTAGGAAAACCATCCATATAATTGACCATGTCAACAACCAAACCAACAGAAATCATATGATTATCTCAATAGATGCAGAAAAAGCCTTTGAAAAAACACAATACTCATTCCTATTAAAAACACTAGAGGGTACAGGAATAGATGAGTCTTTCCTAAAAATAGTAAGCATCAAAAACTTAAAACCATCAGTAAGCATCATCTGCAATGGGGATAAATTAGAACCTTCCCAATAAGATCAGGAGTGAAGCAAGGAAGCCCATTATCACCTCTATTATTTAGTATTGTATTAGAAACATTAGCAGTAGAAATTAGAGAAGAAAAAGGAATTGAAGGGATTTAAGTAGGCAATGAGGAGGCTAAAGAACCACTCTGCAGATGACATGATGGTCTACTTAAAGAATCCTAGAGAATCAACTAAAAAGCTAGTAGAAATAATCAACAATTTTAGCAAAGTTTCAGGATACAAAGTAAACCCACACAAATGATTAGGATTTCTATATATTTCCAACACAACTCAGTAGCAAAAGTTAGAAAGAGAAATTCCTTTTAAAATAACTCTAGGCAATATAAAATACTTAGGAAACTATTTGCCAAGACAAACACAGGAATTATATGAACACAACTAAAAACACTTTCCACACAATTTAAACTAGACCTAAATAAATGGAAAAACATTAACTGCTTATGGGTTTAATATAGTATAAGCTAATAAAATGACAATTGTCTCCAAATTAACTTACTTATTTAGTGACATACCAATCAAATTATCAAGGAAAGTTTTTACTGAATTAGAATTATGAAGCACTGATCATCAAAACAATAGGGTACTGGCTAAGACATAGAAGGGTGGATCAATTGAATAGACTTAGGGTAAATGACCTTAGTAAACTAGTGTTCAATTAATCCAAAGATCCCAGCTTTGAGGAGAAGAACCCACTATCTGACAAAAACTGCTGGGAAAACTAGAAAATAATTTAGGAAATATTAGGCTTAGATTGACATCCCACACCCTAATACCAAGATAAATTCAAAATGGATAAATGATTTAAATATAAAGAGTGAAATTATAATAAATCAGGTGATCACAGAATAGTATACCTGTCATACCTATGGGAAAAGAAAGAATTTAAGATCAATCAAGAGATAGAGAACAATACAAGATATAAAAGGAATCATTTTGATTATTTTAACTTAAAAAGGTTTTGTACAAGTGAAGCCAATTCAACCAAAATTAGAAGGGAAGGAAGAAATTAGGGAAAAATTATAGCAAAATTCTCTGACAAAAGTTTAATTCCTCAAATATTTAAGGAACCAAGTCAAAAGTACAAGAAATCAAGCCATTCCCCAATTAAAAAAAAATGATGAATGGATATGAATAGGTAGTTTTCAGATGAAAAAATGAAAACTATTAATTGTCACATGAAAAAGTGTTCAAATTCCTCCTGGTTAGATAAATGAAAATCAAGAAAACTCTGAGGTACCACTTCACACCTAACAGATTGGCCAATATGACAACAATGGGCAATAATAAATGTTAGAGGGGATGTGGCAAAATTGGGACAGTAATGCATTATTGGTAGAGTTGTAAATTGATCCAACCATTCTGAAAGGCAATTTGGAATTAATCCCAATCGGCTTTAACAGAATGCATGCCCTTTAATCCTGCAATACTACTACCAGGTTTGTACCCCAAAGATATAAAAAATGTGTGTACAAAATATTTGTAGCTACTCGCTTTGTGGTGGCAAAAAAAATTGGAAAGTGAAGAGGTATCCCTGAATTGGGGAATGGCTGAACAAATTGTGGTATATGATGGTGATGAAATACGATTATGCTATAAAGAATGATGAACTGCTTGATTACTATAAAAACTGGGAAGATCTCCATGAATTGATGTGGAGTGAAATTAACAGAACCGGGAAAACATTGTACGCAGCAATTGAAACATCATAGGACAATCAAATGTAATAGACTTTGCTACTAATAGCAATGCAATGATCTAAGACAGTCTTGAGGGACTTATGAGAGAAAATGCTATCCACATCTAGAAATAGAACTGTTAGAGTAGAAATGCAGAAGGGAAACCTAGGATTTTTTACTTGTTTATATGGTTATAGGACTTGGGGTTTTAATCTTAAAAGTCTACTCTAATACAAAAATGAATAATATAGAAATAGGTATTGAGTGATAATACATGTATAACCCAGGGGAATTTCTTGTCCCTTCAGGAGGGTGGAGGGAAAAGGTGAGGGAGAGAGCATGAATCACGTAACCTTGGAAAAATACTTCAAAATGAATAAATTTAAATGAATAAATAAAATAATTAATAAGGCTTTAAAAACAGTAAATAAATTACCTGTTTGCTACATAAAAATAAATAATTAAAACCTCTAACAAAATTTTTAAAATTACCCTCCAAACTTTCATCTAATAAAGTGTCTTCCATGCATATACTATATATTTAGTCCTCTAATGCTAAGTGTTAAGGATACAAGACCAAAGAAAGAATTAAAAGTCCCTTTTCTCAAATAGCTCCAATTCTACTTGGGGGGTTTCAATATCAATAAACCAAATATTTATTAAACACCTACTATGTGTCAAATGTACTGCCAGGTGCTGACAGTATGAAATTCAAAATGAACGATTCTTTTCCCCAAGGAGCTCCCATCCTATTGAGGGGATGAATATAGACTCGAGTATATGCAAAATATATATGTATTGTCCCATGGAAAGTCCCAAATGCCATCCTCCAATAATTTGGGCTCAAAGTAATCTGTGATTTTTCATTTCTAAAATTCTATTATCTCATGCATTTCCACTGATTTACCTACTAATAGCTACCAGAGGAAACTATTAGCTGAAAGCAATTTACTGAAATAGCTTATTAAACAATCATAACAATATATATTTTCCATGAATCTGGGACCCACAAATATACCCAAAATAAACAGAGAGAATGGATACATATTGAGATCTTAAGAAGGAAAGTATACACATGAGAGAAAGGATGGCTAAACAATATTTGACATTCCTTGTCCTCAAGGACCTCATATTCTAAGATATACAACATGAATTGACTATTCAAAAAAAGGTATGGACAGGACAAATCTGAGATGATCTTAGAAAGAAGGCATTAGAATTAAAGGGGAATGGGGAAAAGCATTTTGAAGAAGCGTTTTGGGTGGTATTTGAAGGAATCCAGGGAAGTCAAAGAAGCCAAGAGTCAATGAAGAGAAAGACAGACCACCCCTCTGATGCTGAAGATCCACTAATGTTTTCATGCTATCCCTAATGCCACAGACTTCATGGTCTTTGATGTACAGTGATCCATTAGTTGTTGCTAGGTGGTGCTCTGATGGAGAATAATAAATATCATTTATACAACTTTAATGATTGTATAACTCTTCATGAAAAATTATCTCAATGTAGCATCACAATAATCCTGAGAGGTGAGTGATATTATTCCCATTTTATAGAGAAGGAAATTGAAATGGAGATAAAGTGACTTGTCCAGGTTTGTACCTCTAAGTGCCTGAAACTGAACTTGAAATCAGGTCTTCCTGAACATTAGACCAATGTGATAACCATTATGACACCTAGCTGCTATACTTAACTCTCATCTCTACCACCTCCAGCTTTTGGGTCAGCTAAAATTCTGGCTATTTATATGGTCACTCAAAATCTATAATTCTTCCTTCCTTGACTCTTTCATTCCTTCCTTCCTTCCTTCCTTCCTTCCTTCCTTCCTTCCTTCTTTCTTCCTTCCTTCCTTCCCTCCTTCCTTCAATTATACTCTCCCATCCTCAGTACCCAGTTCCCCTAAAATGGTATATAAACTTTCCAATTTTCATGGTTCTTTGGAGTTGTCATCTAGTGTAGTGGCACTCTCAGGAGTCAGTGGCCAAAGCAACCAGAGTCTCAGGGCTCTGTGTGGGTTTGTAGAGTGCATCTCTGCAAGGAGACCTTGAAGAAAGCCCTGAACCCCTTTCCTTAATTAAAGAGTGTTTTTTCTGACTATTTAATAGTTGTGTTTTTTCCTGTTTAACAAAAACATTCAACAGCAGGAAGGAAATCACAAAATTTGAAGAAAGACAAGCCATCCAAGTGTGGCTATAAAATGGAATGCATAAAGCAAAGAAGACTAGGGCATATTTAGGAAAGTCTTCAAAAATAAAAGGTCAATGAGTTCATATTTTATGCTTGAGGCAATCTGGTCATTTTTTGAGAAATTATTGTTGCTGTGGTTCTTTGTCTTTCATTTTCAAAGAAAAGCAGTGACATCATAGGGTAATGTCATGACTTGTGCATGAATTGGATTTAAATAAAGCAAAATTTAACAAAATTGTCAATCTACTACAACCCCAGGGAGAATTTTTTTTCAGAGACTAATCACAAAGTGACCTCCCTTGTTCCTTGGTTCCTAAACAACTTCTCAAAAATGATCCTTGATTGCACCTATAAATTTCCTGAACTCATTTATCTTCTTTTTGATAGCACAAAGTGATGATCCCAGACAGCTCCTTCTGCTTCTTTTCCAATTATCATTTTTATTCAATTTTATCTTTATTTTCCCTTAGAGTGACCATCTCCCACTGGAGAACCCCAGGTCTAAAGACTAAAAGCCTCTATTATTCTTCTTTGTACCAACATTAGCATCAACATTTGCATACATAAAGTCCAATCAGCCATATTGGCCTTTCAATCTATTTATGATTTATGGGCATGATCTGATACATACATAAATTCACAATGAAAATTCAGGAAAATAAAGAGAAAAATCCTAAACTCAGTCAATATTCCAGTTTAGTTCAACAGTCATTTGGTAAACAGACATCTGTTAAGCAGTATTGCATTCTAGGTGTTGTCCTAGGTACTGGGGAGAAAATAAAGGTAAAAAAAAATCCTTATCCTTGAGAATCTCATAGTGTTGTAGGGAAAGCATACAAAAAACGACATGCAAACAAGGTATATACAGGACAAATCAGAGATCATATAAGATCAAAGGCACACTTAGAATTAAAGGGTAATGTGGAACAGTTGCTTTTCAGAATGTAGTAGTTTTTGCTGGTATATAAAGGAAATCAAGGAAGTCATCACATGCAGGAGGATGAGGAGAGAGAGAGAGAGAGAGAGAGAGAGAGAGAGAGAGAGTTCCCATCATGAGGGATATCCAGTGAGAATATCTGGAGTTGGTTGATGAAGTATTTTCTTTGAAAAAACCACAAGGTAGTCAGTGTCCCTGGATCTCACATGATGAGGGGCTGAGTAATGTATAAGAAGAGCTGAAGGAAGTGACAAATAGAGGATTTTATATTGGGTCTAGAAGGTGATATGGAACCACATGGAACAAGAGGTGAGATATATTTAAGGAAAAATAATTTGACAATTGAGTGGAGGTTGGCCTGGAATGGAGAAAGATTGAAAGCAAAGACTGATCTAAAGACTTTTGCTCTATGTTCCTCATATGTCCATGTATGAATTGATAAAAGCTTCAACCCATGTGTAGTATGATGGAAATAATACATGTCAAGGAATCATAGAATAGTTTTAACTAGTTTCAGAATCCTGAGCATTTTGCTTTTTTTTACTACTGCTACCACCACCACCACTACTGACCTACTACTGCTATTGCTTCTATACTTCTCTAGGCCTCAGTTTAAGTAATTTTCACATATTAGAGTTCTGTATCCCTAATGTGCTTCTCATAGAATATAGTACATTATTGTTAACTTTAAATTGGTCTCACCCCTCTGTTAGACTTTATCTCTTGTAATTCAGGAACTTGCCTTTCCTAAGCTATATTTCTCTCACAATGTCCATCTCAGTGGTCTGCATACAGTAAGAATTTACTCAGTTGCCTTTATAATTCTTGTTTATATACAAAATATTAAAAAAGGAATAAAAAGATCTTGGAAAAGTTTTTGATGCATATAGTACTGACTCTGGTATGCAAATGATACAACTTCAAATGTCACCTGAAATAAATCATTAGCTTTATAAACTGGAGCAAGTCACTTAATCTCTGCCTCAGTTTACTTATCAATAAATGAGTATAGCAATAGTACTTGCTTCTGAGGCTTGTTGTAAGGATCAAATGAGTTGATAATTAGAAATAATTGTAAAACACCTAGTACAATGTTGGGCACATAGTAAACACTATATAAATTAATAAAGATAATTATTAAAAACCATATAAATAAATATATTAATATTATTAATATTAATTACCCAAAGAGGCAATGGTCAATATCAAAAGACAGTGCTTCCAATGATGAAATGCCATTTATAGGCCATACTTTAGAAGTGATTTTTGTTCATGGGCAGGTTGGACTTGAGGGCCCTTGAACTTTCTATGAACTCTAAGTGTATGTGACTACAAATTTCAAACAGAAATCTGTGTCAATATTTATAATCTGAATGATCAGAAATCCCAAACTGGTGATTTTGCAGTTTCAAGATGAAATCTAAAATCATGAAATCATAGATTTTAAAGTTAATTAAATCCAATTTCTACCTTTTAAATAAGAGAAAACCATGGGCCAGGGAGGGGATGAATATTCCCAGCATTCATGGCTCTGGACAGGGAATCAGGACACCTGGACTTCTATCTTGGATGGGCTATATGTACTAGGGATATTTCTCCCACTTTGCAGTCTAAGTGACAAGCAGGCAGGACTCTGATTGCAGGTCAGCCTGAGTTTGATAAAGTGTTGAGCTTATGATACAGGACAAGGACATTTATTTCCTGTAAAGGAAGATGGCTTGAAGTGTTAGGGGACTCAAAGTTGTGTGACTAAGTGGTGTGAGTGAGTGATTTCTCCAACTCTCAACAGCGCTAACCCAGGTGGGTGAATAGCTCTTTCCCTGACTCCCCAGCTGAGATTTGAACTACAATCACTGACCTTGTTCTCTTTCTTCATGAATTTCACATTCCTTCTTTGCCATTGCATTCTGTACCCTGCCATGCTAGGCACTTCATTAAGAATTAACTTTCTGGGGCAATTTCAGAGGAGACAAACCCCCATAGAATCACAATAAATGAAATGAAGAACATTTGGTTTCAGAGGAAGATGACAGAGATCAAGTATTATTTATTTATTTATTCATTTATTCATTCATTCATTCATTCATTTATTTATTTATTTATTTGTTTGTTTGTTTATTTATTTGTTTGTTTGTTTATTTATTTATTTGTTTATTTATTTATTTATTTATTTATTTATTTATTTATTTTAAACCCTTACCTTCTGTCTTGGAGTCAATACTGTGTATTGGCTCCAAGGCAGAAGAGTGGTAAGGGCTAGGCAATGGGGGTCAAGTGACTTGCCCAGGGTCACACAGCTGGGAAGTGTCTGAGGCCAGATTTGAACCTAGGACCTCCCATCTCTAGATCTGGCTCTCAATCCACTGAGCTACCCAGCTGCTCCCAGTATTATTTATTTTATTCATCATCAGCTTTGGGGGCCAAATGGATACTCAATTAGTGGGGACAATAGTGGCAAAGGTTGGGACTATTGCACAAATCACTCACCTCTGAATCATAATTTCCTTATTAACAACTGGTAGAATTTGAGGTTTCATTGACTAATTGACAGAGCTGGTCAGGCCTTAGGAAGTTGTTTCAGATAAAGGAACTAAAACCCAGAGGTAGAGGGACTTGGCCAGTCAGAGATGTAGTAAGGGGCAAAATTGCAGTTTGAATCCAAGTTCTATCACTCCAGACTCAGTTTACTTCTCACTGCATGATTGTCATGAGGTATTTCACCATGATAATTATTTGTATTTTTCATCCTCGCCCTCCTGAAATTAGATTATCATGCCTTAGAGAGCACAACCTGTGATAGATTGATCTTTTTACTTCTTTTATCAAGAACTGGCCCTTACAAGTAGGTGTATTAGATCAAGAACCTTAGATTTAGTCAGTGAAAGAAATATCAAATCTTGGCTTTTACATACTCTCCCAACTAAATCCTCCCTCTCTACAGAAAGTCTTCTTTGTCCCCTCAACTCTAGCACCTTCCCTCAATTAAGTAATTCCTCTTTATCATGTATCTAGCTTTCTCATATATATTTCTTTGCATGCTACATCCCCAATTAGATTGTAAGTCTTTGAGGGAAGGGACTAACTTTTGTCCTTTTTTCTTTTCTTGTTCTCTTCAATGCTTAATAAGATGCTTGGAATATAGAAGGCACTCAGTAAATGTTCATTGAATTTAACTGATTTGTACAACACTGGGAAAGCCAACTTTGTTTCTAAACCTTAGTCCAATGTTAAGATCAGAATTGAAATTAGATAAAAAATTATATATTTAATATATTATTCTTTTATATCATATTAACTACTTATATAAATTATATGATATATTAACTATATTATATATATTATCTATTATACATATTATATTAACTCTGTATTATATATTTTATATTAATATAATAGCTGTTCTGTTACATATAATTGAATATTTAAAATAAATTATATTATTTTTCCACTGACACATACAAGTATTCAAATATATATTTTATAATAATATATAATAATAGCCACTACTTAAAGGTTATTAGAATAACATGAGATAATATTTGTAAATGGACTTGCAAACCTTGAAGTTCTTTATACATGGTAGCAATTTTTATTATTATATAAACCAGAAAGATGTAAATAAGATAAAATACAAAAACTCTAATCAAATTTTCCTCCTTACTTTCCTCCCTTCTATCATTCCTTCTTCCATCCCTCCATCCCTCTGTTCCTCCCTCACTTCTTCCTTCTTTCCTTCCTCCCTCATTTCCTCCTTCTTTCCTTCCTCCTTTGTTTCTTCCTTCCTTTTTTATGATTTTAAATTTTTCTTGGAATATTTTTCAAAACATTATGCCCCTTCCCTCCACTAATCCAATTCATACCACTACCAGCAATGTATTACTATTCCTGTTAGAATATATGTTAGCTCTACCAACACTGACTTTTAAAAAATATATATTTTATCAGTTGAAAACTTAATGTAATATTTTAATTTTATTCCATACATTAAGATTTTGAACTAATTTCTAAGCAATTATTCAGAATTGCATTTCTTTTGAGACCTATCATTTCATATACTTATATCTATTAGAATATTATTTATATTCACAAATTTCTGTCAGTTTTTTAATCACTACTTATTAATATATTTAAATTTTTCTTTAATAAAGTATTTTATTTATATATAATTTAATTAATCTAGTACATTATTTATGTTATAAATTGAATATTTAAGATCCTTCTAAACTTTCAAGTTTTGTATTTTTAATACTTATGCATTAATATGAAAACCATGATTTTGCATCTAGAATAATAGGAACTGAGTACATGCAAGATCAGGAATAAAGAGTTACAATGGGTAGTAGAAGAATTTGATCCATAGTCTCTTTTTACCAGAACCATTAATTTGTTTATTGCTTAATAGTTTTTTGAATTTTATGTTAATTGAATTTTATGAAAAAAATTAATCTTTATTTTTAATTTATGCATTTTCAAAACATTTTTTTTCTGAGAAGGCCTCTATAGGAATTATCCAAAGGGCCTTGACACACTAAACATTTAGAATCTCTGATCTAACCCAATTCACTTACTTTAGAAGTGAGGAAACTAGATCTTAGAGAAATTAAATGCCTTACTATGTTCTTTAACTCTAAATCCAGAACTATTTTCACTTCCTATTCAATGTCATATTAGAACATCGATCAATGCATTAAAACTTATTGATAACACTTCCATATATGGTTAATAATGTTCAATTATGAATTGACTTAATTATCAAAGAGGAGACAAGAATAAGGAATGATATAGAAGCCAAAAAAAAATAGCATCTTGTCTCAAAGAAAGGAATAACTAAATTAAATGAGGTGTTGCATTGTGCTTGAAGGCAGAAACAAGCCATAAGTCTCATCCATTTAATAAATAATGCAGTGATTTTCATGTATTAAGCAAAACTAAGGTCAGGTGATTTTAACTGTTTAAATATTTGTGACATGGGCTGCCATCATAGACATATTGCTTAGGAATTGTTTTTCAACAGATGGGTATTTTAAGTCAATCCATAATTGAACATTATTAATACATATATGGAAGTATTAGAAATAAACCTTTAAAGTACTGATAAATATTCTAGTAATTTTAGACATGAAGGTACAATAGAATTTATTAAGAATAGTGGAGAAGAAAAAAAAACTATGCCTTTGTAATCAGAGAAATTAGGTTCAAATCCCACCTCTGATGCTTATATCCCCTGTGTGACCACAGACAAATTACTTAACTTCTGAATTATAGCTGTCTCTTCCCTAACACTGGCCTCTGAGGTACCTTCTCAGTCCAGGATTACCCTCCCATCTAAAACATGGATCCCACCTAAAATATCTTCAACAAGTAGACATCTAGCCTTATTGGGATGAGGATTTGACTACCAAGAAACCTAGAAATTTTTTGTACATTTCTTTCTTATATTAAGACAAAATTATGTCTTCTTCCTAGAATACCTTACACCCAAAATAAGTTGAATTCCTCTTTTACATCTGCAATTTTCCAGCCTTTTCTCTTTTTTGTCTCTTATCCTGAACCTCTTCTCTCCTCCAGTCTAAAATTGTTTACTTCCAAAAATCAATCATAATTGAATATACATTTACCTTGCCTTATTTTTAGCTAGTCTATTAGGTTTCTGAGAACACTGACTGTGTCCCTCTTCATCCTTATATGACATATCTTTAAAGAATATCGATTCTCCCTCTTGCACTCATGGTCAATCTTCAACCCCAATAAATGTTGTGATTTCAATCAGATAGGTAAGAATGAAACCTTGTATACCTGGGTTCCAAATTATACCTTAGGAGGGGCTTTAGAACACTTTTCTGGATTATTAAAATAGGTGTTAGCTCTGGAGCATGATCATTTGGGAATGTTCCTAAATCTGTCTTCATCCTTTATTTTTATGACCCAGAAATTCAACTTTCTGTGGCTAGTCTGTTTAACAAAGCAATAACTTAAGAAAAGTGTTTTAGCACTTCTAAATGGGCATATTGCCTCACAGGTGATGGAAATGGGAGATAAAGGGATCATTGCTAGTAGTGTCCAAGGGCCAACTTTCATTCCAAGAATGAAACAATGAAATCTGGGTAAAATTGGAAGGTAAAATACAAGGATAGAGGGTGGGATTGTGTTAGGAGATTAATCAGGCATCCAGCCTTCTCAGTCCATCAATGAATAAGCATTTATTAAGTATTTACTTTGCGCCAGGCATTGAGAAAAACTCAGGAGGAAAAAGAAAGACAAAAACAGTCTCTGTCCTCAAGGAGCTTACATTTGAGCAGGGGTAGAAAATATGGGAATATGTACACATAAGTTACACACAGAGTTGATACAGGTCACCTTAACAGGGAAGGCACTGCATTTGAACAGACTAGGAAAAGTAGGAAAAGCCCCCCTTCAACAGAGAATGCTAGGAATGAGCCCTGGAGGAAATCATAGTTTAAGATACAAAGGTTCAGAGGGGGGTGTATCCCAGGCATCCAGGATACCCCATGTAAAGATGATCCAGAAGAGAGAATATTTCACCAACATATACTGGGTAGATTCTCATAAGATTCCTTTCTTTGTCATTTCACCTGGAATCAGCTCTTTGAACAGCTCCTCAGTTCGCTAATCCTCAGGCACATTGGGCCCTGCTTTATCTTCTTGTCCAATCTGTGCTCCAAACAGCAGGATGTCCCCACAGTTCTCAGGTTTAAGTGTTCCATGACAAAAAACAAGCAATATTTTCCCCTTAGCATGCTCCATAAGGGAATAGACAACAAGTCCATCCTCTCCAGAACAAAGAAAGGAAAAGAAGGCATAATAACAGTAGACTAGGCCACTTGCATTTAAAACATCACACATCATCTACATACATCATCACACAACACTTCTCATGTAGATCTGTCTCCTTGTTGCTCAGGGCAAATCCTGCTTCCAATTTCTTTTTGACTTGGTTTATCCTCTAGTAAGCATTGGGGCCCCTCCAGTTACCACAGAGATGATATTTAATTCATGCATATACCATATTTATATCCTCAGAATTTTTATATCCCTAGAAAGTACCAGAATGATTGGCATATGGTATGTTCTCACTAAGTTGAGCCTCTATCATACTCTGTTTTTCTCTGGATATTATACAGCTTACTAAATATTATTAATATAATTTTAATTTTTATCTAATCCTGTGATTTCACTGATATAGGAAATTTCCTCTAGCCATGCAGAAGGATGTATGGGGTTTTTTTAAGTTCATTCATTCATTGTGAAGTTTTCTATAAGTTACAATCTTATAGAATAACCTGGGATGAGAAGTTTAGTGATTTGCCTAGGGTCATACAGCTAGCAGCTCAATGACATTGTGGAGAGAGTACTGGACTTTGGGTCAAGAAGAACTGAGATCAACTGTTATCTGGGTGATTCTGAGCAAGCTACTTATTTAACCACTGCCTGCCTCAGTTTTCTCATCAGTAAAATGACAATGCTATTGGAGGATAAAATGAGATGTTTGTAAATTACTTTAGAAATTCTAACTATGCATTGTACAAGGTAACAGCAATATTGTAGAGTGATCAACTCTTATAGACCCAACTTCTTTCAGCAATACATTGATCCAGGACAATTCTGAGGAACTTATGACAGAGAAGGCTATCCAATATCAAATAAAGAAGACACAGTGAGGATGCAGATCAATGCATACATTTTTATGCTTTGTTTATTTGGGCTGATGTTTTGGGGTTTGGGTTTTATAGGATTATTCATTTATAAAAAATGAACAATATGGACATATATTTTCATGATAATACATGCACACCTCAATTGAATTATTTACCAGCACTGCAAGGAGGAAAAGAAAGGAGAGAGAGATAAGTTCAATCATATAACTTAGGGAAACAAGTGAAAATTTAATATTACACATCATTAGTAAAGAAAAAAAAGAGAAAAAGTACTAACTATATTGTAGTTGGTGGTGGTGAAAGTGATGATGATGATGATTTAAGCCTGAAGGTTGTCCCCCTGAGGCTCATCCTCAATCCTCTTCCCTCTTGCTATGTTTCAGGTTGTCAGTAGGTATTGGGATGAAGACTGGACCTGTGATTTAAATGGTAAAGGGAAATCTCAGAGGAGGAAACTTCATCTATTAATGTAGCTTATTACTTTGTCTAAAGTTTCTAGTCATATAGAGTAGCTAGAGAGTCCTGAGATTGGTTAAAAGGCTTGTCTGTAGTCATAAATTTGGTATGTGTCAAAGGCAAGACTTGAACCCAGGATTTAGGGTTTGAGGGCAGTTCTTTCTCACTAAAATTTCTTGGTGTCATTACTCTTAAAAACTGCATATAGAAAGTAGTTCAATAGTCCATGATGGGCACCAAGAGTCCTTAGGGAACAGAATAGTATTGCAAGCCTTCCCTCTGAACATTTTCATTCAGATGAAATCAGACTAAAATGATTAACAAGAGCAACCCTGAGGGAGAAAGAACTAAAAAAGATAGCATGTAGGTATAATGATGGGAGAAATAGGGAAAGGGGAATATTTGTGGGTTGATTACCTGTGAGATCCATTTCTTTTAGCATAAACATGGCTATCTTATTGAATCTTAAAAAGACCTTCTATATGAAGGGATGGAAGATGAATAAATTGTCCATCCCAACCTAGTTCTTGCTTAATACCCTAACTATGCCTCTGGACACAGTCAATGATGGAATCTTAAATCTACTTTTAGTTTTAGAAATCTCCTGGTGAAAAAATTGCAATTTTGTTCATCAACCTTGTTCCCTTAGGGAACTGCTAACATTAAGAATAGCATGAATGGCTTCAGGTGAGGGGATGAGGATATCATTGGGACTAAAAAAAGAAAGATTGATTCATTTAAGTATACCCTTCCTTTTTAATAATTCTGAAGTGATTATAACATCATGAAAATACCCCAAAAGACAACTCTATTGTGTTCAGATCTTTTGATAATTCTTTCAGTTCATTTAAGTACACATTTATTAAAGTCTTGCAGCATAACAGAGAGTGGGAAGCCCTTCCTGACTTCCCCAGCTTCTGGTGACCTCCCTCCCAATAATCCTGTGTGTGTGTTTTATATTTATTCCAAATAAACTTATACATGTATATGTCTCCCTTATTAGGACCAATAAATTACTCAATGAACAAGTATTTATCAATCATTTCCTAAGAGTCAAGAAGTGGGTTTAATCCCAAGAATACAAAAGAGAAGGCAGAAACAGCACTGATCCTAAATGAGCTTATATTCTGAGAACAGCAGAGAAATGTGTATAAAAATTATATACACACATACAATACACATATAATACTATATGTTACACTACATATGTATATTCTTTATTATCTGTATCAATTGCTATACTTATATCTATATACATACACATAGATGCATATATATACACATATACATATATGTGAATTAAGTCAAGTGTTTGAAGAGTTGGAAATGAGAAGGGAGAGAATTCTAAGCATTATACAGAACCAGTAAAAAGGTATGGAATGTAAACTATATGAGGTCAGACATTCATTTGTGTCTTTTACTCAATGCTTAGCACAGTGCCTGACACACAGTAGGCATTTAGCAAATGCTTATTCCTTGTTTGATTAATAGACATAAAAGCAAATAGCAGACAAAAAAAAATCAGTCCTTTGCCTCAAGGACCTACAATCTACTGGACACACGTGTGCATAAAAATCAAGAAAACTAGAGGAGGGAGAAAATATTAATGTTTAATGGGAGCAGGGAATTCAACTAAGTGGTCCTTGCATATGTGACTTCTAAGAAATGAAAATTAGGATCACAGTGAATAAATGGGGGGGAACAGTAGCTGTAGAGGCACAAAAGTGGGGCAATCAGTGCTGAGTATAGGGAAACCATTAGTCAGTTTGTTTGCATGACTAAGTTAAGTGCATGAAAGGGAGTTATATAAAAGGGGCTGAGGGACAGCTGGTGGCTCAGTGAATTGAGAGCCAGTCCTAGAGATGGGAGGTCCTAAGTTCAAATCTGGCCTCAGACAGCTGTGTGACCCTGGGCAAGCCGCTTAACCCCCATTGCCTAGTCCTTACCACTCTTTGCCTTGGAACCAATACACAGTATTGATTCCAAGACAAAAAGTAAAGGTTTTTTTTTTTAAATGGGCCTGGAAAATATTTTCTTGGAGGCAGAGTCTAAATTGATGGTAGAAAATGAAAGATGACAATTGATTTTTCCAGTTAGAAGTAATTGGGATTTTGGCAGCTTTGGCTTGGAAATCAGCCCAAGTTCATTAATATTCTTGCTTTGTGATAAAAGTGTACTTGCTACCCTATAACTCTTGTTTCTTCTTTCCAATAGAATGACTGTCTTGGAAATCTCTTTTGGACAGTTAGTATGCATAGAAATAAGAGTCTGAGCCTGGGACAACCAAGAAGGAGACCTTGGATCTCATCTGGACTCTGTCCTTGCCTTGCTGGAAGATCTTGGAATAGTTCACTTCTTGGTTCCATGGAATCTCAGAGATGGAATAGAACACAAAGTTCAACTAGGATCATCATTAATTTATACCTCAGTGGGATAGTTCCTACTGGAACCAGTAACTGGCTATCTGGTCTTCACCTGAATAATTTTGTAACTGTTTTTGTGTTCACAATTGTTTATAAATGGCTCTTGTCAATCAATCCTAAGATGTGAGAATTGGAAAGGATTTTAAGAAGGATATGTTTAAATGATTATTAGAAGTATGGACTTGATCAACTTTCTACTTTGATGAAAATTCCTTGGTAGTTCCCCATTGCTTATTGAGTCAAGCACAAAATCTGATCAATAAAGGTCCTCCATAAAGTAGCAGCATCCTTCCTTTCAATCTCCACCCACCCAACACACAAACACAAACACAAACTCTTCTCCTATATACTTTATCCTCCAAGTAAAATAGATCACTCTCTACTCTAAAAACATATCTTCTATGTAAAATGATATGGGTCCCTTTGAGCTCTATGGGTATGTGGTTATCTATCAGTTGGGATTAAGCAATCTGAGGTCTCCTTTCTGATATGGAATTAGGTAAGAGCTTTATCTTGTTCATACCTTGACAATAATCAATGCATCAGTCAGCTGATTGGTAGACACCTCTCTCAGAGGCAATGACTTCTCATGAACTGGTAGTTTCCAGGACAAACGTGAATTGAATGGAATGGTACTTAGAAAGGATAATGTCATAATAAAAGAGAATGTTAGAATTAGAAAGGGACATTAGAATAGGGGACAGTAGAGCTGAGAAGGGATTGAGAGTTTAAGACATAGATAGAATATCAGTGTTGGTTATTAGAATATAGATTATTGGATTAAAATATGGAATGTAACAGGTGAAAGGGACTTTTCAACACAGAATGTTGGAGCAAGGAGGACAGAACACAGATTACCAGAAGAAGAGAGGTTTTAGAGATCACCTAGTCCTATCTCCTTATAATCGTGATTATTCTTGGTCTTTGATCAATCTAACCTTTGATATCACCTGACAGAAAATGAATCTGACTGAAGAGAGAAAGGAATCTTTGAATTTCATGCTTTAGTATTACAATCCACCCCCTGACTCCCACCCCACAGAATTGTAATACACTGACATTCCTAAGGATAATGATGATCAAAATGGAGTTGATTGAAACAGGCAAAGTTGCTAATGCTCTTCACTAATGCTGCAGTCTACTTTATGTTGTATTAATTAATACCTTTCAGGTGCCCCTCTAACTTTGAATTTCAGAATCGATCAGCTTTCTAGGCTAGTCTCCAAGAGCTCTACCAATCAGTCTTTAATTTAACAAGTATTTATTGGGTACCCTTCATGTGCTAAGTGTTTTTGCTCAGTAATTTGGAAATACTCCAATACTCCAATCAGTAAGGATATTCATTCCAATGATGCAGATTACAGTCTATTGCTCAATATTTGGAATTCTTATCAATTCTTGTCAATGTCCTTCCAAAGTTCATTACATGAATTCTAAGTAATACACTGGAGAACTACTACAGTTTCTCCTGATGTTGAAAGGATGCCAGCATAGCACAAAAATCAATCTCTGGTTCCCTGTTCTTAATTTGAGGTGACTAATCCATCTTTTTTTCAAAGTTATACATTCCTTTGTTAGATACCTTTATTATAGTTTTTCTTTGTAGTTTATTTTTAAATTGTAATAGCAAATTAGTGCCCATATTGATGCTGGGAGATAAGAGATTTAATCATAATAATCCACATTTCCATAGAATGTTGTTTAAAAAAATGAAATAACCTCATTCACTGTATGTTGACTCATAACTTACTCATAAAGAAGCTGAGAGTCTGAGAATGGAAGTGTTTTAGGCAAAATAATAAAATTCTTAGTTGTGATACTGGATTTGATTATCTTACCATACTTCACTATACTCCTTTTCTAAGAACAAGAGGATGGTCACCATGATTGAGAAGCTCACACTTCAGCTAGAGTGACAAAAATATAGCATGATACTGTGCACAAAAAGCTTCCCAAATTTGAAGTTCTACAAATAGTGAAAAAATAAAAGTGAGCAATACCAGAAGTT
The DNA here is from genome assembly GCF_027887165.1 of Monodelphis domestica. Taxonomy (NCBI): domain Eukaryota; kingdom Metazoa; phylum Chordata; class Mammalia; order Didelphimorphia; family Didelphidae; genus Monodelphis; species Monodelphis domestica. The sequence continues at coordinate 741,077,057 of NC_077227.1, read as the reverse complement.
ATTGCAAGCACTCTGTGAGATTTACTTTTTAATCTATTGTCCAATAAATAAACATTAATTAAATGGCTTACTATAGTCTAGGCATTGTGCTAGGCATTCTTGATCCAAAACAAATCAAAGGAGGAAAAATTAAAGAAAAAAGAAAGGAAGGAAGAGAAAGAAAGGAAGATAAAGATAGAAAAAAGAAAGAGAACAAAATAAAAAGAGAGAAAGAAAGAAAGAAAGAAAGAAAGAAAGAAAGAAAGAAAGAAAGAAAGAAAGAAAGAAAGAAAGAAAGAAAGAAAGAAAGAAAGAAAGAAAGAAAGAAAGAAAGAAAGAAAGAAAGAAAGAAAGAAAGAAAGAAAGAAAGAAAGAAAGAAAGAAAGAAAGAAAGAAAGAAAGAAAGGAAGGAAGGAAGGGAGGGAGGAAGGGAGGAAGAAAGGAAGGGAGGAAGGAAGAGAGAAGAGAAAGAGAAAGGGAGGAAGGAAGGGAAGAAGGGACAGAGGGAAGGAGGAAGGGAGGAAAGGAAAAGTTCAAAAAAAGAACAAAGATAAAAGAAAAGTTTAAAAATGAAATAAAAAGAAAAAGAAGAAAACAAAAAGGAAGGGAGGAAGGAAGAGAGAAGAGAAAGAGAAAGGGAGGAAGGAAAGGAAGAAGGGACAGAGGGAAGGAGGAAGAGAGGAAAGAAAAAGTTAAAAAAAAGAACAAAGATAAAAGAAAAGTTTAAAAATGAAAGAAAAAGAAAAAGAAAAAAATAAAACAGTCCTTGCCCTTATGAAATTTTCATTCTAGTTAGGAGATACAACATGAACATGTGGGAAATATGATTCAAGATAATTAGGAAAAATGTAGGCTCTAATAGTTGTGGGTGGACTGGGATCTGGAAAAGCATCATTTAGAAGGTGCTACTTGAACTGAAATTTTAAGGAAAGGAGGAATTCCAAGAGACGGTTCTGAGGTAGTAGTGCTATGATGGAGCACTTATGGCATGGCTACCAAAGATGGCATGCAGAGTGCTCTATGTGGTCACTCAGGCCACTCTTCCCCAGGCCCCCCAGCCCAGTTCATTACTAGAAATGCAGAGAGACTTGGGTAGGACTGCTCCCTTCCCCCTCTCCACAGTATATTATTATATTTTTTCACATCACCTGCCCCTCTGCCCAGCAACCCAATGGGACCTCACAGTGTGTAAGGTGGGCAGATCACAGGTGGCAGAAATAGAAGGGAGCAGAGGGCAGCTTGGGCTACTCCTATACCCCTCTCCACACATGCCTCTCATCACCCTCCCCTCTGCCCAGCAATCCAGTGGGAGTGCTTCCTCACTCCTCTGTCTGGGGTAAGGTGGGGGTAGCACTCAGTTTCTGGAGGGGAGGGATGTAGCATTCAGTCTGTAGGGGCAGGTATAGCACTTGGTCTAGGAGGTGAGGTAGGGGTGGGGCCCAGTACTGTTTCTAAAAGGTTCACCATCACTCTTTAGTGCATTCCAATCCTAGCTAGAGTAGAGCTGGGCACAGAGGCCAAGAGCTGGGAGATAGGTTCTTGTATATGAGTAATAATAAGAAAACGAGGAGGGCAGATAATTTTGTGCACAAAAGAAATTAAGACAAAATATTTGTTTAATTAACACATCTTTGTCTCTCACTGAGAACTCACTGCTTGGCCCACTTGCAATCTCTAATTCATAAAAAGGCAACCAGTCAGTCTTTATTAAGCATCAATTACATATTAGGTTTTGTCCTTGATAGCGAAGACCAAGATGAAAGAATTTTGTTCTCAGAGACTTTTCTGGTTATACATGATCTAACATACATATGTGAGCTATGTGCAAAATAAATACAAGGACATGTAAGGGGAAAGCAGGGATGTCCTAGAACCAGCTTGAATGAGTTCATAAGACCTGATTGTTAAATTTTAAGTGTAAGCATTTGTACTCAGAAATTGGTAAATGCTACAAATCAGTGGTTGATATATTATTTTGTCAAATATCTAGATCTTTTTAAAGTGTTGGAGAAAACGTTAATAACATAGATCAAACTTAAAAGCATGTTATGCATACTTAAAAATAAAGATAACAATAAAAATAAAAGAAATTCAGTTGTTAAACATTTATCAACACTCTCCTAGGTGGAAGTCAATATCAGTTTTAAAAGATCAAGAAAGGTTTCATGTAGAAGATGACAAATGAACTGAGTCTTAAAGGAATTTGAAATTCTGAGAGATAGAGGTGAAGAGGGAATGCATTCCAGACATGGGAACTTCCAGAGGAGCAAAATGGAGTCCTGTGTAGTATGACATATTACTATAGTACAAAGAGTAAGATGATTGGTTTGATTGGGTCATAGGAAGTCTAAGGAGGAGTAGGGATCTGGCAGGGATCTTATAGGCCATCTAGTCCTTTTTACTGACTCAATTAGTTTAAGGGACTTTCAGACAGGCATATAGCTACTATGTGCCACAGGTGGGATTTAATCCAGTTCTTCCTGGCCCTAACTTCAGAGTTCTAAGGTAGTGATAAAAGTGTCATATCATAGTACTTTAGGGCCATGTTGTAAAGAGCTTTACAATCCAATTAGGGAAACTTTGGGAGGAAAGGAAGCCACTAGAGTTAGTTGAGCAATGGAGTGATCACTTTGGCATTGATCTGAGAGTGGATTAGAGTTCAGCAGAAAGGAGGCAAAGAGGACAAGAGGGAGAATGCTATTTTAACAGTCCAGCAAAGGATAATGAAAATGATGGTCTGAAAGTAATGGATTAAAGAAGAACATTTTAATGAGAACACCATCAATTTGGAACTGAAAGGACTGTTAGGGTTCTTCTCACTTAATGGTCCTCTCTGGCCACTTCATTTGGCATATGAAAAAGAGGAACACACAGAGAAAAGAAGTGACTTGCCTAAAGTCACACAGAAAATGAGTGACAAAGCCAGAATAATAATAATAATAATAATAAATCAATAAAAGGGAGGAGGAGGAGGAGGAGGATGAAAGAAGAGGAGGAGTAGAAAGAAGGAAGAATGCATAGAATGCCTTAAGGACTGCAAAAAACTTTATTTATTTTATGCTTATAATAATCCTGGAAGGCATGTGCTATTCTGATCCATTTTGTAAATAAGGAAACTGAGGCACAGAATGGTTATGCAATTCATTCTGAGTCATACCATTAGTACAATCTGAGAAAGGATTAGAAGTCAAGGTCTTCCTGACTCCAGTTCTATTCTCTATCATGGGTCACTTTTTTTTTTTAAAGTTGGACAGTGTGATGCTAACCCAGATACTCAGATGCTCAATGGTGCTCGTTTCACTGCCTCCTCTATTTCTATTGCTTCCCCTATTTTTTTTTTAATGGTGAGAGGCATGAGATAAATTATAATATACTCTTGCTTCATCTCCTCTGCCTATTTAGTTAATAAAGTTCTCCTGCCTAAAGGACTTAAGACTTTTAAGAGAATCTGGGGAAAGGAAAGGAAGGAGGAAAATAAAAAAGAAAGGGAAAAGAAAAGAAAAAGAAAAGAAAGAGAAAGAAAGGGAAGGGAAGGGAAGGGAAGAAGGGAAGGGAAGAAGGGAATTGAAGTGAAGGGAAGGGAAGGGAAGGGAAGGAAAGGAAAGGGAAGGAAAGGAAAGGAAAGGAAAGGAAAGGAAAGGAAAGGAAAGGAAAGGAAAGGAAAGGAAAGGAAAGGAAAGGAAAGGAAAGGAAAGGAAAGGAAAGGAAAGGAAAGGAAAGGAAAGGAAAGGAAAGGAAAGGAAAGGAAAGGAAAGGAAAGGAAAGGAAAGGAAAGGAAAGGAAAGGGAAGGGAAGGGAAGGGAAGGGAAGGGAAGGGAAGGAAAGGAAAGGAAAGGGAAGGGAAAGGAAAGGAAAGGGAAGGGAAGGGAAGGGAAGAAGGGAAGGGAAGGGAAGGGGAAAAAAGGATCAAGAGAGACAGGAATAGGTTAGGGAGAAGCCTGGAATAAGCTAATAGGCAGGCTTCTTTAACTTAAATTTGCCTCACCCTCACCCATCCCCATCTCTGCTGCCTAGAGCTTGCTTTCTTCACTTTAATTTGCTATACTGTTGGAAACTTACCAATTAGAGATTCATTTAGGTTAACAATTACATCCTAAGAGGGTTAAGGGAGTTCTATAATTAGCTAGATGGAATATTAGCTGTGGAAAGCACCTTAGAGATCATTTTACAGAAACAGGAAAGAATGTAGAGCTTGGAGAATAACTCATCTCAAATAACAGAGCTGGTTGGTGACAGAGCTAAGGTTGGAACCCAGGTGGCCAGAGTCCTAGTCATGATAATCAAGTGCCCAGATCAAGGTAGATGTCAATCCCTGTGGGTATCATCTAGCAGGATTCCAATCCAATTCAATCCAGCAACCATTTTAAAGGGTGTTGTCTGCACCAGGGGCTGTGTTAGGTGCCAGGGCTACAAAGACAAAAATAAGAAAATGTCTTCTATTTACATTCTACTAAGGGAAAAAAATGTGTATATATATATATATATATATATCATTCCATTATATATAATTTTTAAATATTTTATTACATATAATTATTTTATATATATTTGCATATTTTATATAAGCATCTATTAATTGAACATATACATAGACATATATGAATTTATATAAATAATCTCAAAATAATTGTTTTTATAACCTCAAACATTTAACTTTATAAAATTATTACAAGAAGAGTTTCATAGATATTACCAGTCTGTAAAGAAGCTCATGACAAAAAGATGCTAATAGCCCACTGATCTAGATTTTCTCTGGTCCTACCTGCTTTGACAAAAGCCCCAGAGGAACCCCATTTGCCATCTCTGCCACAATCATTGATAAAGAGCTGGAAGTCCAGGATCATAAGGCTATCTATTCCACCCTTCTCATTTATTAGATAACAAGCCTGAAGTCAAACAAGGTTAAATGATTTACCCAAGGTCACACAGCTAGTTAATATTGGAAGTGGGAGTCAGCCCCATAGCTTTCTAAAACTATTTGCATTGCTCTATTCTCTGCTACTTTCTCTTTCTGCCAAGTATTTTGATAGGACCCAGCAGTTTCTAAAGCAGTAATGCAGACTTCTGTAGCTTTCAGATGTGGGTAATGTGTGCTCAGACCCTTTTCCATGAGTCCCCTCTCTGTATTCTCCCAGTCACTGTGCTGCTTTCTCAGCTGAAGGGGCCAGGAGGAGAGCGTGGTCTGTTCCACACTCTTTTCTGCACCCAGACAATAATTCATTTCCACAGGCGGAATGCTGAATCCCGCAATGTCTGGCCTTTGATGCTTTTAGCTCAGGCAGGTGCTAAATCACCAGACCAGCATTAACAAAAACGCAAGGGATTGATTTATGTCTCCTCCCCAAAGGCGAATGGCAGCGTTGGGGAGGCCTCATTCTCCAGTCATCCAGTTTTCTCCCTGGGGTGCTTAGGAGATTATTTATCTCACTCTTCCCTCTTGGCTTCGCAGCCCCCCCCCCATCTTGTTGGGAGCCATAATATCGTGTACTTTTAAAATGCAATTTTCTAAGGCGACTCAGAGTTCTGCAAATGTGAGCAGCTTCATCTTTGGCCTATTCGGAAGAGGAAGGCCAGGGTAAAGAAGTGTTCTTCCCAATGTCGCTCTGTAGTGGAAAATCCTCAGATCTTCCCTTTTGGGACCCCCTTCTGCTCTAAGGATTGGCTTTGCAAGACTGCCACATCCAGGAGCTTGCTTGCTACCGACAGCGTGACCAAGAGCCCCTCCTTCCCCTGCACCTGCTGGAACTTCGGGACAAAGCAAAGTGGTTCTGCTTCATAGGGCACTGCTACTTCCCATGCTGTGACCTAACAAATCCATGATGGATGCCTGTCCTTGCCTATGTTCTGATGCTTGTATTTGTCCATCATGCTTGTGTTCATAATCCATGGAAATGCCTGTGTGTGTATCATGTAACCCATGGAAACCCTCCCCAATTGATGGTGTATAAAATACCCAGAATCCCTTTCCTCAGTGCCCAGCCCTTAGAGGAATGATCCCTGGCTGGGTCCTTCTGCATGCATAATGAATCTCCTTCTTTCCTTCCTTTTGTGTGACAATTGGGGTTTCCTGCATGGCTAAACAGAAAGTCCCACAGCAATTTAATGCTTTATAATTGAGACAAAAACCCAGGTTCCTTGAAGCCCAGCCTGTCACCCAGGTGGGTAGCTGAGACTGCCTTTCTCCTTAATTGGAACTTTTATATCAAGCAACTGATGTTGCTAATGAATGGTGAAGGAATCATTTAGATAGGACTGGGAAGGATTTCAGGTACCAAAGTATCAGAAAGCTCTGTTTTCTTCCAGGAAGTTCTAAGATTTCTCTCTCAATGCCTGTGGCTGTGATGATAGGGTTTTAGACTTTCACATTTCTTCCTTATATTTGCTTTCATCATTTCAGTTCAATATCTGGGGGATACTCTATTAGACACCTTATTCCAAGGGAGTCAAAGACAAAAAGCAAGGTCCCATGGCCAGCAAAATGTGCATAGACATCATTACCATTTTTATTATTACAGTAGCAAAGAAATAGAAACTTAGTGGATGACCAGTTATTAAGTATAGTTAAAAAATTATGGTCCATGGCACATAATGGAATATCATCGTGTGAAAAGAAAGAATAGACAGGAAGAATACAGGGAGACATAGGAGGGACTTGAATAAAGAGATGTAGAGTAAAACAAGAAGCAATATTCACAAACAACAACAATTCTGGTGGAAATATCAAAAACTGTTTAATTATGATGACCAAACTTGTCCTTGAAGTGAGGCAGTAAGCAACAGTAGGAAGAACATTTGCTCTGTACTCAGATGATCTGCCTTTAAATCCACCTTCTACTGCTTACTCAATTTGTGACCTGGGAAAAGTAAGTTGACCAGCATTGGCCTCATTTTCCTCATCTGTAAAATGAGAGGGTTAGACTAGGTGTCCTTTGAAGACTCTTCCAAGTCTAAGATTCTATGGAACCAGGAGGCACTGGAGGATCTCATATCATGATCTGGGTTCTTTTCGATATACTGGTCTCTATAGGTTGACATTCATATTTCTATGATATTATTGTTTCATAGACTCAGAGGTGGTAGTGTTCTTGGATGTCATCCAGTTCAACTCTCTCATTTTGCAGAAGTGGAAAATGAGGCTCACATAGATTAGGGGACTTTCCCAAGATCAGAGGTAGTAATTTGCAGAAGTTCCTATATTCCTCCAAACATCACTGGTGGGCCAGGGGATTATAATCATTAGTGAGAAATCAGCTCATCATCTGAAAGATATCTCAATAATCTGGGCTCCAGAGTATGTTTGAATAATGACTTTGTTCCTTACTACCTCTCTGACCATGACTAGGTCCTTGACCATTCTGTATTTGTTTACTCATTAGGGAACCTAGGATTGTTTTGTTTGTAGTGTGAAAGAAGGGTATGGATCATGATAGAAGTCTTCAAGGACTGTTGTGAAATAATAATAACAACAATAAAACAGATGATATTCAAATAGTGCTCTAAGGTTTGCAAAGTACTTTTAATATATTTTCTTATTCAATTCTTATAACCCTCAAGGGAAATAAGAGCTATCATAATTCCCATTTATAGATTAAGGCCAGGTAGGTTAAATGATTTTTCCAGGGTCAAGGGAGTGAGGGAAAGAAATTGTTAAGTACCTGCTATGTTCCTGAGCCTGTGCTAAGCTCACATATTATTGCACTTGATTCTCACAATTCTGGGAAGTAGGCACTATTATTATCCCCATTTTACAATAGCACACATTAGTTAAGTTACTTTGGGGGGGGTCATACAGCTAATAAAGGTCTAGGGTAGGATTCAAACTCATGTCTTTCTGATTATCCAGTCCTCTGGGTTCAATGTCTTCCATACTCCCACCCAACATCAAATAGATGTGTCTCAGTATGGAATAGGACAGCTTGTAACTCCTCACTGGAATGATCACTTATTCAAGGATGAACAAGGATTGAAGGTTTCTTTCAGCTCTTAAGATTGTTCAGACTTTGATGAATTTCCCAACTACACAAAATTAATTTATATAAGATTTTGATTTTCATTGTCTGTGTCCCCATTTTTCTTCTCAATATGTTAGTTACTTAAAAAAAAAAAAAACCTTATCTTCTGTCTTGGAATCCATACTGTGTATTGGTTCCAAGGCAGAGGAGTGATAAGGGCTAGGCAATGGGGGCCAATTGACTTGCCCGGGGTCACAGATCTAGGAAGTGTCTGAGTTCAGATTTGAACCCAGGACCTCTCTTCTCTAGGCCTGGCTCTCAATCCACTGAACTACCCAGCTGCCCCCAATATGTTAGTTTCTTGAGAGTAGAAATTGTCTTTTTTTAAAAAATCTCATCATGCCCAGTGCCTACAACAGTGACTGGAGGCCCTTAATAAGTGTGTGATGAATGGAATATTATGTTTCTGTTTGATCTGTATAATGATATTATCTGATTAAGCAGAAGTAGACTACACCAACCTTGAGGTTGCTTTAAGATCCAGACCTTGGATTCCACAGTCCTGAAATATCTGAGGCCCCAGATAGCTCTAAATTTCATAATACCAAGTCAGTTGCCAGTTGGAAGTGAGATACAGACCTTCATGAAGTACAGCCCCTGTCTTTGGGGGAATCTCATTTATGGAGCATTTCCCATCTAAAGAATTGATATTTGCACAAGAATATCCTTACATATTCTGGAGCAAAGGGCAGAGATTTGTATTCACTTAGCAAGACTTTACTTGAACCTTGTAGAAAGCTCATTGGATGAGGGCAATTCCTTTGGTCAGTTCAGGTAACCCTTTCCCATCCAGGCCTCCAGGCCTCTTGCTTCACCTAAGAGACCTCAGAGAGCTTATAGTACACATCTCCCCTCCCACTCTGTTTTATATGAATCAATATCCATTACAGGCTACTGTCATTTAGACCATTTTCCTGCTGAGAGTTGTTAGTTATCTCCTCTCTGTGACAGCTTCCATTTCTTCTGCAGACAACTGCTCTTGAGTTTCCTAAGAGCTGGGAGTAAGACAAGTGACTTTTGGTACAACAGGCACCAGTAAGCTTCCAATAAAAGCCCAGGGACCTAATCGATGCCTCCTCACACTGGGTGAGGACTGGTTGATTGCTATCGACAGAGCACCTCGAAGCCATTGGAGTGACAAGTGCCTGTGTCCTCTCATCACATCTATTATCCATGAGGCATGGGACAAAGGAAAAAAGCTTTGCATTTCTGATGATCACTCTCCTGGGGAAAGCATCTGTTAATTCCCTGGACTGGAGAATCAGGATAAAATGTGGTTTGAGAACCCTTTAATAATGAGGGAAGTGAGAGAAGGACAACACTTGGGGTGGGAAAATATAATGTTCATAGGAAAGGCAGCTGAATCTGGGCTCTGACACTTAAACTAGCTGTGTGACCTTGAACAAGTAACTCAGGGCACCTGGGTCTCAGTTTTCTCTATTATATAATTAGGAAATTGGGTTTGAAGGCTTCTAATGTCCCTTGTGTGACCCTATCGGCTTCAAAAGCTGAATACAAGCAAGATTTCTTGACATTCTCCCTCCCAACCCCCACCTCCTCGTTTTGTCTGACTATACCACAACTTAAAGGATGTCAGCCCTGCTCTGCTCTGCCATGATGCTATTGATCAGGGAGCTGGTGCCTGCTTGTCTGGGGAGGACAGGCATGAGATGTTGTCTGAGGCAGGGAAGGAGGGGAGATGCTGTCAGAGCAAGAGGATATTAGGCTGCTGGGTCTGCTGACCCTGTAGGAGGAAGGGTGAGGTTACTGTTGTCATAGCAACTGCATCCAAGGTTGCCCGGAGTCTTGGCGACACAAAGATGATGAATTGTCATCTAATGAAGCCCACTGGAAACCAGGGTCAAGAAGCCCCTGTAGACAATGCAAAAGCTGGTCCCAGCCTGGTAGCTATTCAATGGAGAGCTCACAGTAGATTTGATTAGCTGGCCTGCCATCTAATGGCCATGAGACTTACTACAACAAGAATTTAGATCTGGAGCCTCTGACTATGACACTCATATTTTAACAATCTTTGCCATGGAATCTCACCTGTCCTCCAGCCTTTAAATTTAAGATATTTGTATTCCTCACATGACAAAGTGTCAAACCATATAGTCTTTTTTCATAATAAGAATAGAGATATAGAGAAGGAACAGAACTTAGAACCCATGAATTCTAACCCCCTTATTTCATAAATGGAAAAATTGAGACCAAGAGCTATTTCATGACTTGGCCAAGAGCATAATGCTAATATAGGAGTCAGTATACAAGCCTAGGAAACAGAAATTTAGGAGGGAACTCATAATCAATTCTGAAGCTCTTAAGCTTTTTTTTTTTTTTAATGGACCCCTTTGACAATCTATTGAAGCCTAGGAATCCTTCTTAGAAGAAGGCATAGATACTGAGAGACTGAGGTGAGGAGGGAGCTCATTCTGGGCACAGGGGATGGCTATTGAGAATAAGAGATTAAATGTGATGTGGAAGGAAGAGCAAGTAGGCAGTGGTTTCAAAGTCATAACCAGGTTGTGGCAAATGGGGCTTTGCACCAAGATAGGGCTTATATGTGTATGTCCTGTTTTGTTTTGGTTTGTTTTTTTCCCTAATAAAATTGGAGATCCTCAAGAAGATCATCCTGATTTAAAATCTGGCCTTAGATACTTATTTTCTGTGTGACCCTGGGCAAGACACTTAAATTTTGCCTCAGTTTCCTCATTTGTAAAATTAACTAGAGAAGGAAATGGCAAACCAATCTTTTCCAAGAAAACCCCAACTGCATGCATGAAGAGTTGGACATCCCCCCTCTCCCAAACTGAACAATGTGCAAGGCACTATCTGATGATGATTCTGTCTTTTCTCTAAGGAACTCCAGGAGGTACTGAAGGGTATCAGAATTTCTTTGTATTGGAGGAAAAGTCAGGCCTAATATACAGTGGATTTAGAATTGGAAATACTTTGCTTTCCCTGAGCTATTCAATTAGTATCAACAATACCACCTACCTCACCACCACCACCACCACCCTATTTCTATTCTTTCATTTAATCTACTCAGGTGAATCAACCTGAGATATGATGTGGCTTAAGGGGGAGGGGAGTGGAATAGTCAGCCACTGAGTCAGAGAGAAAGTCTGGCCTCCAATACATGACTTGAGATAAATCTTAACTTTTCTGTGCTCCCAGGACACTATACAAGAATCTAAATTGCAGAAAAATTCTGGACTTAGTAACAGAAGACTCAGGTTCAAACTGTGACTCCTAAAGCTTACTATGGGCCACTTTATGGAAAGCAGATAAATTCTTGAACCTCAATTCTTTCAACATAAAATGCAGTGTTTGGGTGACCTCTGAAAGCCTTTTAAACCGTAAAGATATGCTCTAATGACTCACTACGCCACATCAACTGTTATTTACATTCTTTTGTCAAAGGGAAATTTTCATTCATACTCTGGACTGTATTAATGCACTCACCATTTTAGCAGTTTTCTTTCTAACAATCTGATGGGATTGGGGATGGGTGTAATGCATTTAGCATGTATGGCAAAGGATTGAGGAGGAAAATAGGTTTTTTTTTCCCTTTTAACTTGTTTGGCTTGCAATTCAGTTTTTTCTAGATATGCTGAGTAGACCTATATTATCTGTGTGCCCTTGGGCAAGTCACTTAACCTTGTTTACCTCAGTTTCCTCATCTGTGAAATTAGACTAGAGGAGGACAGGGCAAATCAATCATCTTTTCTAAGAAAACCCCAAATGCATGCATGAAAAGAAAGGTTATGGTGAGGTTGTTGAATGTGTGGCTATTGGTTATAGGGTTAGGACAGTGTAGCCTCACTTGCTTATTTTACACATAAGAAAATTGAGGCCCAAGGGCATACAGGCAGTAGACCATAGAGGTAAGAATTGGACTCCATAGCCATCCTTCTTTCACTTGGTCTTGGATCTTGAATTTATTCAATAGGCATTACACAGTCCACTGAGGGCTTCTGATATTGTCTTTGAATCTATAATGCCTAGTATATATGGTTCCTGATACATAGTGGGCTTTTAATATATGCAGCTTCAGTTTAATTATATTAGGATGAACTGAGTTAAGCTAAATTGAAATATTATCTCAAGTGGTTTTATTTATTCTTAGTCTCAGTTTTCTTTTCTGTAAAATAAGCATGTTATATTGGATGACCCTTAAGATCCATTGCAGCTCTGGATCATTGACCTTATAATACATGAACTATGACTCAGAGCCTTTCTCCATGGACATATGTTATTTATGAGAATCTGACATAATGTAGTCCACTGGGTGAGGTCTTCAGCTCGCTAAAACAATGCTATAGTTTTATTACTCTATATGAATCAGTGCTTACTAAGGCAGGGCTTCATACTTTCCCCCATGAGAAAGCCTTCTGCCCCCTTTTCATTTATTTTTCTATAGACATGTAATCAGTACCTTGACCTTTGGACTCAGGATAATTGTGTGATCATAAAATAAACACATTAATAAATCAATTATTTATTGAATACCCAATATGCACTCAGTCGACCATTTAAGCAGTTCTAAATGCCTATTGTGTTCAAGACACTATCAAATCAGATTCACCTTCTGAAGGATTCAGAAATAAGTTGATAAATAATATAGGAAAATCACAGAATGGAGTCTACCTTTATTCATTTTCAACCTCTATCTAAATGGATTGGCTATATTTGTTGTTTGTTGAATGTGTATTCTTCTTTTCAGTATAGAATTACATATGGCAATTAGATTTACATGTATACAAGACAAACATATTCAAAAAAGGGGAGGCAATAAAAGAGTAGTTCTCTATATGCAAGCCTGTATGTGTATACATATGCATTTGTCTGTATTTATATATAAACTTCTACAAAGAATTAGTGTAATGATAAATGGTCAAGGGACATAAACAAATACTCTTCAAAAGTAGAATTATAAACTCTTAACTATATATAAAGACTGGTACAAATGTCTACTGGTCAGAAGTGCAAATCAAAACAGTTCTGAAGGTTAATCTCATATAGCACAAATTGGCAATGATGGTAAAAGATGGAAAGAATCAATATTGAATTTTGTGAAAAGATGGGCAAACAAATGGATTAATGGTGGACTTGTAAATTGTTCCATTCATTCCAGCAAAAAAGTAGAAAATATGGCAAAGAAATAACTAAATTGGCTCAGAGATCTCATTGGTGAAGTATCCCAGGGAAGGTAAGGCTAGAAAGAAAGATACCATTCACCAAAAAATGACTCATAGCAGTACTTTTTTTCCTAGTAACAAATAGCTAGAAACAAAGTACATGACCATTGTCTAAGGAATGGCTAAACAAATTGTGACACACAAATATAATGGAGCATTACTGAGTCATGAGAAACAATGAAATGAATGCAAAGAATGCAGGAAAGCTTGGGAAGATACACAAATTGATGCAGTGATAAAAATTAAACCTCAAAATATATATATTATTTATAATTTTTAATTTGATAATTTAATTTGATAATTTTTAAATTTTTTATAATTTTTAAAAATGATAATTTTTTTAAAAGTTGAGTACTGACTAATTATAAACCAACTTGTTCCCAAAGTAGAGATAAGAAAATAGACCTCTATCCCATGATTGGAAAGACTGGGAAATATGTGAAATGATTCATTCTGTTATATTGATATTGTGGGGGGGGGGGGGAAATGGCCCACAGCCCTCTGTAAACCTTAAAATTTCTTAGACTTATAAATGTTGGAAATTTCACCATTGGGAAATTTCATACTTGAAAAATTTCCTATTGATAGTGGGAACTCTATTGGAATGTGAACCCCATTGGCATGGGAGGTTCCTCCTCCTCCCTTCTTAAGATTACTTTAGGACAGAAACCTTTTGCTGAACAATGGAAAGGGCTTTGACCTATGCTTAAGCATAGAACAGGAAGTTCTTTGAGTCATGATTGATTTTAGAATTGATACAATAGAGATACTTGGAATGACAGAATCAGGTCTTGGAAAATACAATTTCCACCCCACTCAGTCCTAACAGGATTTAGGAAGGGCTGCAGCAAAGGATCAAGATTTAATTATTTGAGAATATGACCTTCAACAGACATGTGCAAAGCCACAGACCTCTGGGCGGTCCTGGGTTAAGCTAGAGCCACCATTGGCACAGGGGAGACATGGACAGTGATTGGTAGATGTGAGAACTGAGGGGAGGGAACTTGGATGGTTTCCTTAAAGATGGAGGGGTCTGAGGACTGAGGGGTGGTTGGTTGGAGAGGTTTTTGCTCTGAGAGGTGGTGCTTTGAGAAGTTTTGCTCTGAAGGAAGCTGGAGGTGGAGGCCCCTGAGACTGTTTCTCCATTTGGTCACGTGAGTGATAGGGACTGATCTCTTTTCTTTGCCTCAGCTATCTAAGGGCTTGGGCCTTTTGGCCCAGCCTAAACAGAAGGGGTATTTAATCCCTATTCCCTTCTCTCCCCTTTCTCTCTCTCTCTCTCTCTCTCTCTCTCTCTCTCTCTCTCTCTCTCTCTCTCTCTCTCTCTCTCTCTCTCTCTCTCTCTCTCTCCCTCTCTCTCCATCTAATACCTTTCTTTCTCCTGTTTGTAATTAAACTCCATAAAAGGTTGACTGCTGACTTGAGTTTTCATTTAGGAATTACATAGCTGAATTCCTTGGCGACCTTAAATTAATATATATCAGTCTTTTAAAGTGATTTCCTTGTCACACCTCCCCCGAAAGGAAAGCTAGAAGGTTGACCTTGGAGGAAGGACTGGAGCCAGGGAGATGGATAAGAAGAAGGCAGACACACACACAATATTTATAACAATTGAGCTCCACAGAACAAGCCCAGCTACTTAAGTCTCACGAGGACATGAAACTGTTAAGTAGCTTTAAACTGACAACACGTGGTTACAAGGAGTATTGAGATTAGCTGAGAGGAAAACCACGGTCCTTTAGAGTTGATACTCTAAACCCAGACCACTCCAGCTTGAGGATAGGAGGTTAATAAGAAAAGATCTTTAGAGAGAGGAAGAGAGATAGAGAGAGAGGAAGTTAAAGCTGAGCTTGGCCAGAGGCTAAGCTCCAGGAAAGACAGAGACAGGTGAGAGGTGATAAGGTAAGGGCTGGCTTTCTGTGGACACTCCTATTTATTGTCATTGAGATGCAAATGTACACAATAGATATGGATGAATACACAGTGGATTGCCATTGGTTCAATTGTAAATTAGGACACTGTAGGGGCGTGGTTTGTCTCAGCCAGGTGAGCACAAAAAAACCTGAGTTTGCACCTAAACCTGGGGGACTGGGATCAAGGGTCAAATGCTTTAATTGCCATGCACAGGACTGAGCATGCACTCTCCTAAGACAATCTTTACATTTTAATTATTTCCCTTGTCCATACATTGGTGAGGACTGCTACAGATATAATGCATTGGATAGTCTATGAACTTGCTTCCTTTTCTTCCCTTTTCATTTTCTCTCATAATGATTTTCTTAGAGAGGGGTGACATATTTGGATACTAATTCAAAATCTTTTTTTAAAAGGACAGTAAATAAGTTTTCAAGTTTATACTATGTATGTGATTGGTTGAAATGAAATAGTAAAACTTGTCTCAGAACATTGTCATTGTTATCACTTGCAGTCCCAATGTTTAAGAATTTCAGGACCATTTGTCAAATGATGAAGGTCATATTTATCAGAGTAGAGATCAGGAATTCCTCAGAAAATTTTGATTCAAGTAATTTTTTTTACCCTCCAACTTTCAAAGTGGATTGTAAGAGAAATATCTGTTTTGACTAAAAGAGAATGACCATAGAAATGCAGACCAAATGGAGAAGTCAGATATGAATGTTGTATATGGGTTGGTTGAAGGCACTAACTATATCTGGACTAGGGGAAAGAAACCTTATTGATAGGAAGTCATAAAATTACAGCATCTTGAAGTCATGAGACTTCAAATGCCACTGAGTTAAAAAATCTCCTCTAAAACTTTCCCAAACACTGACCATCAAAATTTCACTTGAATATGTCTAATAACAGGGACCTTCACTATGTCTCAATGCAGTTAATTTTATCTGTGGATAGTTTTACTTGTTAGGAAAATTATTTATATGGCACACAAAAATGTGCTTTCTTCCAGCTTCTGCATACAATTTTGTAATGTGCTATCTATGACCAAGGAGAAGAAATTTAATATTTCTCCCACACCAAAGTCCATCAGTTGATAGAACACAAGACGTGGAGTCAAGAAGACCTGAGTTAAAAATTCTGCCTCAGACGTTTGGTAGTAGTCTGACTGTGCAAATCTCAATCTTTCTGAGCTTTAATTCCTTCATCTGCTAAGTAAAGCTATTAATAGCAAGGAACTTAAAGGTTATTGTGATATCTAATGGACTTTACATATGTAAAGCACTTTGCCAAACTTTTATTTTATTTTATTGTCATGCAAAACACATTTCCAAATTGTAAGAACACACTCATACATAACAAAAACACCCCCAAACCCATAAATATATGTGAAAGATGATTCCAATAATTCTTTCTATGGAGGTGGATAGCATTCTCCCTCATAAATCTTTCAGGATCATCCCAGATTGCTGCATTGCTGAGTAGTCACATTTTCATAGATAATCATCATACAATATTGCTGTTATATGTATAGTGTTCTCTCAATTCTGCTCATTTCCCCTACATCAGTTCCCACAGATCTTTCCAGCATTTTCTGAAATCATTTTATCATCTCTTATAACATAATAGTATTCCATCACCAACATATCCCACAATTTGTTCAACCATTCCCCAAATGATGGACATCCCCTCAATTTCTACTTCTTTACCACTACAAAAGAGGTGCCATAAGTAGTTTTATACTAGTAAGTCCTTTCCCCCTTTTTTATTATCTGTTTGGTATACAAACCCAATACTGGTATTGCCAGATCAAAGGGTATGCACAGTTTTATAGCCCTTTGGGCACAGTTCCAAATTGCCCTCCAGAATGGTCAGATCAGCCCACAACTCCACCAATAATGCATTAATGTCCAAATTTTGCCACATCCTCTCCAACATATACTATTTTCCTTAACTGTTATATTGGCCAATCTGATAGGTATGTGGTGGTACCTCAAAGTTGTTTTAATTTGCATTTCTCTAATCAAGAGTGATTTAGAACATTTTATATTTAGAACATTTTATATGATTATTGATGTTCTTGATTTCTTCATCTGAAAATTGCTTGTTTATATTCTTTAACCATTTGTCAATTGGAGAATAGTTTATATTCTCCTAAATTTGACTTAGTTCTCTATACATTATAGAAAGTAATCCTTTATAGGAAAAATTGTAATAATTTTCCCCAGTTGGTTATTTCCCTTATGATATTGATTGCATCATTTTTATTTGCACAAAAGCTTTTTAATTTGATAAAATAAAAGCTATTCATTTAGCATCTTATTCTCCATCTCTTTTTTGGTCATACATTCTTTCCTTCTCCAAAGATTTACCAAGTAAACTATTCTGTGTTCTCCTAATTTAGTGATGGTATCACTCTTTATATTTAAATCATATATCCATTTTGACCTTATCTTGGTATAGAGTGTGAGATATTGGTCTATACGAGCTTCTGCCATAGTGTTCCAATTTTCTCAGCAATTTTTGTTAAATATTAAGTTCATATTCCAAAAGTTAGGATACAATCTTAAAAGCACTATAGAAATGTTATCATTCCTCAAATTTGTCACTAATGTCTCCTAAGACTTCTCTTTTCCTGACTAAACTACCTCCATATGTCATGAATTTAAGAGATTTTTTGTTCTGGATGCTCTCTATTTTTTTTTCTTTTTTTTTCCTTTCTAAAACATATCACTCATAAATGAATAGAGTATTTCAAGTATGGTCTGGTGAGGACAAAGCACAATGAGACTATGACTCCAGGCATTTGCATCTCTTAATGAGACCCAAGATTTTATTTCTTTTTGGAGAAGCTGACTAATGCTGAGCTTGAAATCAGCATTAATAGAATGTTTTCTAACCAAACCTTCATCTTCTCTTTGTAGCATTGCCTTTTTGAACCCAAGTAGACCTTTAATCTTTTTTAAATTTTAGTTATTTGCCTGGGTGCATTCCTGTAGGACAACTAGGTGGTTTAGTAGATAGAGTGCTATGTCTAGAGTCAAGAAGACTCATCTTCCTAAGTTCAAATCTGGCATCAGACACTTACTAGCTATGTGACCCTGGTCAAGTTTCTTAACCTTGTTTGTTTCAGGTTTCTTACCTGAAAAATGAGCTGTCAAAGGAAATGGTAAACCAATCCAGTATCTTTGCCAAGAAAACACCAAATAGGGTCTCAGAATTGGACACATCTGAAACAACTGAAGCACAATAAGAACAACAACTCCTCTAGCCTTTCTGGTTTGTTTTAGATACTGATGCCATCTTCCAGTGTGTTTCTATTCCTCCCAACTTTGTATTATTTGAAAATTTATCATGTCAAAAAGGTACTATGCCTTTGCTTAATCAATATAGAGAGTATGGGAGTAATCTACTCCAAACTTATAATGATCCATTAATGACTACTTTCTGAATGGAATCATTCAACCAGCATGAAGTCCAACTAACTCCAGTACTGTGAAACAGTCACTTCTTCATATTTTCATAAGGATAAGAGGAAGAGTACTGCCATAAGTTTCTTATGCTATCCTGATCTGATAACTGTATTTAATATATTAAAAATCTGTTGAATTAATAGACTGTTAGCTCCTTGAGGGCAGGGACCATTTTTTGCCTCTTTATGTATCCCCAGAGCTAAACATAGTGCCTGGACTATAGTAGGAACTTAATAAATGTATACTTATTGATTAATATTTAGAATGCTATCTTATGAAAGATAAATTGGAATTATTTTGCATAGTTCTGGATAGGAGATCTAGAAAGTGATGAGCTGGGAAGATAAGAAAGGCAGATTTTCATTTCATATTAGAAAGACAGAAAAACAAGCAAACAGCTTCTTTAAAATGACATCTTCCTAAAAACAGAATAAGCTACTTAAGTAAATAGGGAATTCCTTATCATAGGCTTTTTTTCATGTAGAAACTAGAGGGTCAACTTGGCAACAAAACATACAGGAGTTTTTTGGTGATAGTTGGCTTAGATGACCTTTGAAGTTCCTTTTAATTCTGAGGGTCTGTGGCTATACTAGTTCTGAACATGGCATATCTAACTAGCTGTTTAATAGTATTGGTTCCCACCAATCTCTTCTGGTGACTTTCTGGGAGGTGTGACTGCTACCTAAAGCTCCTATTGAATAAAACAAGGCAAATTATGACAGTAGTATATTTGTTTTCTAATGAATGAAGAGAAATTGATAACTGGCAGAATTGACCTAACTGGCCTGAGTGTCTTGGCCATCCTATCACTTTTCTCACTAGTATGGGGCTAGTTGTATTCAAAGAACAATATTCAGATGAAAGGAAGTTTCTTGGCTCCCATATGAGTCAGGAAGTATTCTATCCTTCCATCTTAAATATCCTTCCAACCAATTGTTTTAATGTGATAGGCTCCAGAGACTATTTGCTCAAATAGTAGCCAATCTCATAAGAAGTTATCAGAATGTACTTTGAAGAGTGGGTTTCAAACAATGTGGTGTTCTTAAAAAACAATTTGTTGAATCCATAATATAACATTCAGATAATGGTCAGAAACTCAATAATATGTAGCTTTTGTAGGTCCTGAAGGTCTCTCATGCAACCAGAATATTCAACTTAGCCTGGTAGGACTGTTTTGGGCTTCTAATTTCACCCCCTAAACAGAAAGAAATTGTTAGAATGGGTTATTTCCTACCAATGTCATCAGGATATATTATTTTCATGGCTAATCAAAATGATCAATTAAAATGAACTATTGAGATAACCTTGGATTTTTTTTTCTTTTCATGCTCTCGCAGCCTCCTTTTTAACACCAATGCTGAGCACCTCAGGGCTCTGATGCTATCATAAAAAGAAAAATTTTAAAAAATAGTGCTTCAAGTAGGAATCCTTCATCAATGATTAACTGTGTGACTTTGGTGAAATCAAATAACCTCTCTAAACTATAGTTTCCTCTTTCCTAGAAAGGAAGGGAATGTGTGTGTATGTGTGTGTGGAGATGATATCTAATGTACAACTAAGTTCTAACATTCTTTGATAAAAGTTACCCTTTTATACTGGTATATACTGGTATATATGCCTGTGTATATTCAATTTAATTAAATTCAATTAAATTCCAAAATATTAAATTCAATTTAGCAAGAACTTTTTTAAAATGGCATATGATTTTTTTAAGGCTGTCATTTTGCTTGCTCTCTTCCTCAACTTCCTCCAAGGATAAGCACTAAGACTTGGGACTTAAAGATGATTTCTTATTTTCCTCTTGTGTCTATAACAACCAATCAGAAAATATTTAGTAAATGCTTCTTATGTGCCAGAAACTGGTGTTAAACTCTGGTGATATAAAGAAAGGCCCCAAACAGACTGTTCTCAAGGATCTATTGGGGAGGGGGAATATAATATGAAAACAACTACATAGGTATTTACAGTGTTGGGATAAAAATGGACATAATCAACAGAGGGAGGGAGATAGAATTAAGGGGAACATCAAGAAAGGCTTTCTGTAGAATGTGGAATTTTAGCTGGGAATTGAATGAAGGAAGCCAAGGAAGCTAAGAGAAAGATGAATACAGCAATTCTTCTCTTTTGCATTTAAAGTCTTCACAATCTTGGTTCAGACAAAATTTATGGAGTTATTACAAGTTAATCTCTTTCACATATTCTCTATTTGTGTCAAACTGATATGTTGTTTCCCAAACTTTTAACTTCTTCTCTTGCCCCTGCTCTTCTGCAAAGACTGTGTGGCTCATGCCTGGAATCTATCATTCATCATTCACTCTTCAACTTCACCTCTTAGAATCCCAAGCTTTCTAATTAAAATTCATCCTCATTCCTCTTCCCAGAGCACTATGTATGATTATCTATTTATATGTGAATCCCCTCTCACTTAGTGCAATATCAGTTCCTGGAGGTTAGGAACTATTTTTCGTCTCATCTCTACTATCTCACCTCCAGCATATTTCCTCACTTTTACAATGATAATTCTTAATAAATCTCTTAATAAATGTTTATTGATTTGGATTGGATTGGACTTAGTTAGATTGGACTGAATTAGACTAAACAGGATTGGATTGGATTAGATTTTACTGCACTGGATTGGATTGAATTTAACTAATTTAATTAGACTGGAGTAAATTGTCCTGAACTGGACTGGAATGGATTTGATTGGACTGGCCTGGTTTGAATTGGACTGGACTAAATTACTGGACTGAACTGGACTGGATTGAATTGGATAAGCATAATTGGCACTCACCTTTGGAGAGAAAGGTGGTATCATGGTAGGGATTGGTGGTGGGGGAATCCTTGGCTTTGCAGGTGGCTAAGGAGAAGATAATTGTTAGAGGGAAATAGACATGTTAAAATATAGAAGTCTAAATCTGGGCCTTTGTTCTACTGGACATTAGCAAAATTTATGGGGATGGGAATATGATCTACACTGACAAACTTGGACTTGGAAATTGTCTGCCCATTTCAGCATCCAGAAGATTTGCCTAATGCAGAAAGAGGTAATTCAGGAGCCTCAGACTGAATATGGGTCTTAAGAACTTCTAAGGAATGAGTCCTTGAATCAAATATGAAGAAGAAAAATCCCATGGTGAGAGAGATAGTACTAATGAGAAAAAAATTATATTGGAAGTCTGTCTCATGCTTATGACCTTGGCTAGGTCATTTTTCCTTTCCAAGTTATCAGTTTCCTTTTTTGTAAAATTAATGTTTTGTAATATTTGGATCTAAAATTCACTTTTGGCTCCAGAGACTATGATCTAACTATGTCAATCTATAATTTAAGGTAATAGTATCTGATAAAGTCCTCAATATGATATTGAAAAGAGAAATTTTTGACATAAAAACACTTTAATCAAATATCAATTTAAAAAGTTTATGATTTATGAAGGAATCCCTCTATAATTATATATATATATATATATATTATATAATTCTATAATTATCAGTGTGTGTGGTAAATATTTAGGGGACCTTAACTCAGCCCAATTCAGAAAGACTCAATATAGAAATCACAGTCATGAGCTGTTTCTGACAGCCTGAAGCCTGAGTCCCTCTGCATCCCAGGATCAGCGTTCCAATGTCCTACCACAGGTATAACTTCATATGATGTTTGAAAGGCTATGTACCAGGACTGGGAGAATCTATAGGTTTAAAAAAAAAGCTCAAAAAGTAGAAAGCTGTTTTTGCTTCTGGACTTGATCTAGCTTGCTCTCTAAGCTGCTCTCTCTCTCTCTCTCTCTTGTTCTCTCTCTCTCTCTCTCTCTCTCATTTCATCTCATCAAGCAATCTCTGACAAATGGAGGCCTTAGCTTTGCTTGATGCAATGAAGGACTAGATTTTTTTCCTAAAAGTTGGAAAGGACAAAAACCTTTTTTTTCCCCTGTCATTCTCTCTCTTAACTAATAAATGCTTATAAATATAGTAATCAGCCTCCAGAATAAATTTTGTTTATAACAGCAGGAAAATCTATCATTTGACCAGTACACTTTTTCAACAATTCTATTGAGTTATGGCTTCTACCCTTGGGCTTTCTAGTACTAAAGAGCACCTAGCAGGATCATGTATCAATCATGTATCAATATAACCAACCATTCTTTCTCTAGTGATAGCTAGAAAATGACAATCAACAAACTATCAATGTTTGATGAGCAGAAAATGTGGATAGTGTAGTGTAGAAAACTTTGTTGTCATCTTTCAATCACAAGATACTTACAATTCTGACATTTTGGTTGTAGGCTGGAATTCTTCTGGTTTCCTTATTAGCTGATTTCTAAAGCAAACGAGTTAAATTGCATTAAACTCCATTGACGCATCTCTGTCTCCACAAGCTTCTCCTTTTCTACCAAAATATCCAGACCAACATATGAACTGATAACATTTAGGCCCCAGTGGGAAATTTAAGATATTGATTAGAATTCTTTTCCACAGGTTTGTCCTTATAAACAATAAACTAAAGATTAATCAGGGCCCATTTCATAGGGCCAACTCTTATTGATTATGAATATATACATTTGTGTGAGTATATATGTTCATATTCTTTAAAGAAGATATTCTGTTGAAAAGAGTTAACCATGACTTGGATAGTTGCAGCTCTTTGTATCACACTTATAATTCTGAAATGAAATTCTTGTTGTCAGGCAAGAAAAATGTATTTCTGAAAGCCCAGAATTAAGTCCTGAAATGTTCCTATGGCTAATCTTCTGATCCAATATTTTTTTAAAACCCTAATTCTCTGATATGGGATGGTTTTCTTATAATGTGTCTGTTTTTCATTAAATTGAATTCAGGAGAAAATTAATGGATGGTTCCAGTTGGTTGAGCCCAATCATTCCTGCTTTTGCTGCATCTCTAATGTGAACAGTGGAAAACCCTCTGGTTGTACATAAACTCCTTAAAGTCTTCAAATCAATTGAACTTGCATCCCTAATCCTTTTCTCTTTCATCCAGAACACCTGGCTTCTATTTTCCAGTATTGATCAGGGTTTTAGAAAACTTCCAGCAAAGGTAATGTGGGGACAAAGCAGAAGCATTAGGAACACATAGAGAAAAGTCTGAGCTACAAAGGGAAAAAGGGTAGATGCTTACCATGGTAATGTATTGTGGACTCGAGTAACCAGGAGGGATATCCTCAAAGGTGTCGGTAGCATTTTGCTGATGGGGAAAAGTTGGAGTACATAACCTCAGATTACTGCAGACATTCAAGGCAATGTGAAAACTTTCCAAACTAGCAAAATAAATTCCCTGATTTCAACTCCAAAATGCCCCTTTGAGAATAGATAGATAATAAAAGGGATTCAGGCAGCAATCAGCCCATATCAGAGAATTGAGGTTTTTTAAAAAATATTGGATCAGAAGATTAGCCCTAGAAACATTTCCAGTGCAGGAGGAGCTATCCTTTTTTCCATTTAAAACATGAGAAAATTGGAGTTCAAAGAGTTTCCCAGGATCACAGGCTTAATAAGTATCTGAATCAACCTAAAAACAACAATAATAATGACAATTGCTAGCAGTCATTCTGAATGACCCCAAACTACTAGGCAATTTTAAGGTTAAATATCTTTAAAACACTGCAGTAAGGTTTGGGAATTTTGTATAGCACTTTAAGAATTGCAAAAGACTTTACAAATTTTATTTCATCGTATCCTTACAACAGAACTCTGAGGTGGGTGCTATTTTTATCACTATTTTTGAACCCTTACCTCTCATCTTAGAATTAATACTGTGTATTAATTCCAAGGCAGAAGAGTGGTAAAGGCTAGGCAATGGGAGTTAAGTGACTGGGCCATGGTTATCCAGCTAACAAGTATCTGAGGCCAAATGTGAATCCAGGACCTCCTGTCTCTAGGTCTGACTCTCAATCCACTGAGCTATCCAGTTGTCTCCATCCCTATTTTTTAAGGATGAAAAAATAAGGCAGATAGTGGTTAAGTGACTTGTTTAGAGCCATATGACAAGTAAATGGCCTGAAGCACAATTAGAATCAAGGCTTAAGGCATGATATGTATGCATGGCTTCCTTCTACAAGTCAAATACTCTTTACTTCACAAAGGTGTCTCCTTAAGTATAATCGAATCTAAATGAGTCAAGGTAGTATAGAGGGGTAAGGACTGGTCTTAAGGTTAGAAAAAGCCTAGGATCAGAACCACCTCAGGCTTATACTAATTCTGTGATTTTGGGTAAGATATTTACAGTGCTCAAATTCAATCTTCTCATCTGTATTTTGGGGAAAATGATGACATCTATTTGATAAGTTGTTTTGAAGATCAATATAGATTCACATTTAAAAAAAAATATGTATACCTTTTTTAAACTTAAAGAACTATAAATTCCAGCTACTATTCTACCATCATTACTAACATTATTATTACTACCACCACTATTATTACTATAACCACTACTACCACTACTACCACACTACCAGTACTACCAGTACTACAGTAGTACTGTAGTACTACTACCACTACTAACACATCTGCTATTACTACTATTACCATCACCACCACTACCACTACCACTACTTTACTACTACTACTACCACTGCTGCTGCTGTTGCTACTGCTACTACTATCACTATTATTGACAAGTCACAAATGTTCAATATCCTCAGAAAAGTAAGACTATTTATTGTAAATATAATAGTAAGACTACAAATTGGCTGGCTCACTGCAGGCACTTAATAAATACTTGGTACTTGTTGACTATATTATGGAAGAGTTTCAGGTATTCTTTGATAGGTGAAGTTTTCTCACTAGGAGCCTTCTATACTATTAAAATTAGACAGAAAACCCAAACAAACAAAAAGAAAACATTCAATATCGTAAGCTTATTGTGGGAAGGGAATGCTCATTATTCTATCTTTATATGCCATAGCACCTAGAATAATGCTGGGCATGAAACAGATGTTCAGAAACATTTAGTGGCTGCAACTAAATTCTAGTTCCTTACATCTTGGGTGCAAACAAGTGGTGCAGTCCTGGTCTGTCGTTGCCCTTCGCTTGAGTGCCCTTGATTGTCTGCTCCTGGAGTGGTGGGGGGTGGGCTGGTGGAGGAAAAGTATCAGGTTTGTTCATTGAAATTCTTTGAACTCTCCCCTAACTCCTATGTCCAGAGCCTTATTTGGCTGCAGAATCTTCATGTGACCAGGCATTCCCCTTACCCCAAATCCCAAAGAAGTTTCTTTACCTATTAACTTGTTTCTGCTTACTAGCCTTTTTGCGGCGGACAAATAACACAGCGATCACAATTGTGGCCAGGACCACGGTCAGCACCCCAGCCACAATAGAGACATCTAAAACATAGAGGGCATAGGCAGTAGTACTCTGCAGGAACTTAAGTGCAGCTAAATGTTAACAAAGCAAGTCCTTGGCCCCATATGACTTAGCTCCAACTTATATCCCTGCCACTTCTTGTCTCAAGGGCTTTCATTTTTGAAATAGCTTTGCCTTATTACTAACGAAGCTCAAGCTCCACAAGACTTCTCTCCATTAGGAGCTGGGGCTATGCCCACAGTTCCATTATGTCAAGAAAAAACACAATTCAAACAAGATTTTGCTTGGCAGCAATAAACCGAGTAGCCATAAAACCCATTTTGTTGTGACTTCTTGGGGAAGCAAAGCCAAATTTAGTAAGAAAAATTATTCTAACGACAAATATTAATTCTAAACTTTTTTTTCTTGGTAGGGAAGGGAGCAGGGAGGCATCTTAGATACAGAAGAAAAACATGGCTGACCAAGCATATATATGCACATTTAGAATCACATAATAGTAGCTATCAAAAGATCATAGACTTAGAGATACAAGGGATCTCATTTTACTCATGTGGAGACTCAGGGAGATATAATGAATTATCCAGGGTTTCATAGATAATAAATGGCAGAGCTGATATTTAAACACATATCCTCTTTTTCCAAGTTCATTTTCCTTATGCTGTGCTAATTCTGTCCTAGAAGGAACCATTAGGTATTAGTATGATTATGCTTTATTTTCATATTATCAATTACAACTCTTTATTATATTTATAACCATGTTATGTTTATAATACAATTTAAGTATATTATTTATAATTAATTATATAATGGACAACATTATTAATGTATTAATAATAACTAGAATTTATAGCACTTTGAAGTTTGCAAAGTACAAATATTTCATTATATTCTCTTTACAGTTCTGGAAAGTAGATGTTATTATTGTTCCTATTTTATATATGGGTATACCTGGGAAAATGGAAGTTAAGTGACTTGTCCAAGGTCACACAGCTGGCAAATGTCAGTCAGAGTTCGAATTCAGGTCTTCCTGACTTTTAGCCCTGTGCTCTATCAATTGTGTCATCTAGCTGCTTCATTTTAATAGAACTTGCCTCATTTCCTACTATTATTCCTGCTTCCCACAATTACAAAAGAGTAATCTCAGGCATATGCAGATGTTGTAGTATGAATAATGAACCAATGCTCAAATAGGCCATCAAGCCTTTGGATTTTTATAATGTATCACAAGCCATGCTACTCACTGGTAATCAATGTGTTGTCCTCACACTTAGGATGTGTCAGTCCTTCTTCACATTGACATTGGAGTTCATGATCACATACCTAGAGGAGCAGAAAGCCTAGTAATAATTAAAATATCTAGGAGGCATATTTTCTTTTGACCTAAAAATTAAACACTATGGAAATTATTCTTTTAATTTTTTGGTAATATTTTTATCTTTATTACATCAGCATGGCCAAGCCATGAACACTGAAGATTCCTTAATTTATTGAAGTTGTCCTTTAATTTTACATCTATATATTTTTTTTAAATATTTTCACAGCTACTTGTAATAAAAATTTTAGGATATATTTTTTTAGATTTTAAGATCCAAATTGTCTCCTTTCTTCCCTTCCCTTCCTGATTAGAGATGGTAAGCAATTTGATCTGAGTTATACATGTATTATTGGTATTTGTTCTGAGAGAATACTCATATAAAACCAAAACCTATGGGAATAATTTCTTTAAAAGTAGTATTTGCATTGTTGCATGAAAATTTATGATTAAAGACAAAACTCTAGGTATTTTAGGTAGTGTTGGCATTAAGCAAAAAGGTGGGCAATGGTTATATCTTTTCCAAAATAAAAGTAAGCTTACTAAGTAGTCCTAAAAAGATGAGATAGATGATACAGTTAGATAGAAAGATAGGCATTGTAATTATAAGTTATTATAAATACTAATCATTCATTATAGTCACAACTGAAAATTTACATTTTTCTAAGGAATTTTACTATTATTGAATACTTGTTGGTCTTTGCATTGGATTTGGGTCATTTTCATGGATATAATGAAGTCCAAATCCAAATATTTATTCATAGGATTACAAATTCATATGGTGCAAGGTACTTTAAAGATCATCAAATGAAACACTGTTATTTCACAAGTAAGGATATCAAGGCAAAGAGAAATTGTGACTTTCCTAAGGTGAGGCAGATTATAAATAACAGAGTAAATGACTTGGATCTATGTAAGATTTGGCATGAGATCAAAGAAAACTAGACAATTCATATGAAGGTGTAAAAAAATGGAATCTTACAGATTGTCCTGGGCACTGAGAAGAGCAATTGGTGGAGTCATAGACTGTCTCAATATTCACACATTCACCATTTTTGCACACCTAGAAAAGAAGAACAAAGATGAATAGGCAAAATCTTGCCACTATGGTTCATTAAACATGTCCTTCATTGAACTGAAGTATTCAGCTCAAGACATTCAACAAGTTCTTATTACTCACCTACTTTATATAAGATGCTGTACTAGTAATTGGGGATAGAGAGATAAAATCAAAAAGACTATTGACTTCAAGTAGCTTACCATCTTCTAATGGATACAGCATGCACAAAGATAAACACATCAAGGTACTTTGAGGGAAGAACAAATACTAATTTTATTGACTGGTTATAGCAGACCCTTTTATCCAAAAGAGGTGAAACAAGGAGGAGCTTTCAGTTGATATCAAAGGAGAAAAAGTATACCAAACAATTAGAGGTGTCCAAAAGTGAAGAAAACTACCTTTAGAAATTATGAATTCCCCTTCATTAGAGGTTTTCAGAGTTTGTGAAATACAATGTTTCTATCTGCATTCAGACTGATATCACTTCTGTCTCTGGAGGTGGATAACATTTTTCCATCATGAGTCCCTTGGGATTGTCTTGTATTGCTATATTGCTGAGAATAGCTATCATTCACAATTGTTTATCATGCAATATTGCTTTTGGTTATTGTGTATACTATTATCCTGTTTTTTCTCACTTCACTTTACATCACTTCATGTAAATCATTATAGGTTTTTCTAAAATTATCATGCTTGATGGATGACCACTTCTTAAGTATATTAATATGGAGATTCTTTTCATGTTTGGGTTGAACTAAAGGGTCATTGGGTTGAACTAAAGGTTCCTTCTGAAACTCTTATTCTGTATGATTCTGAGATAGATATAATTACCATGATTGCTCAATGTCTATGAGTTCAGACTGACTGCAAGGAAATTGTTCCAATTTTGTGTTTTAGTTTCCTGACCTATTCTAGTTTGAAGTCTTTAGCCTGGCTGGGATTTTGGTCACTCTAGATGGGAACATATAATTCCCTCAGTCTACATTGGCAGAGCAAGAGAAAGAAAGGAG
This sequence comes from Monodelphis domestica, assembly GCF_027887165.1. Lineage (NCBI taxonomy): Eukaryota > Metazoa > Chordata > Mammalia > Didelphimorphia > Didelphidae > Monodelphis > Monodelphis domestica. Next base: position 741,047,783 of record NC_077227.1, on the reverse strand, counting down.
GTGATTCAAAGCTCCATAAAGCGAACAATTAAGAGAACTGATCAATAGAGACTAGTTATAATATCTATTCAATCTTATTCTGGGGCCAGGTAAGGAGTGGAGTTCAAAAGATAAGAGAGAGATGAATCAAGGAACACATTTTTCCTTGAATCTTTTATAAATGATTAAGAATATCACTGTCATTTGGAAACCATTCAGTAGATTTTGATAGAATTCTTTCCCCTATGTTCCCTGAAAACTTGAGCCTAAATTAAAGACTTAATTAATGGGGATAGGGAAAGATAATTGAACTTAATTCTCTTCAGTTTCCCCTCTCTGGTTTTTGAATTTTTGAAATGATATTGAAAGGTAGACTTCATTGGTAGCCTATTCATTTAAATATGCATTGCTTTTCCAACTGGATTAGAGTCTTTATGAAGGCAAGATTTGCATCTTTTCATAGACTATCTGTTTCTGGAAGCCATTGACTCTGTTTTGTATTTCTTTATGTCTCTAGGAGCACACAAATAAAGTTTTACTATCCCTGGTGCTGAACAACTACTTGGATCCTGGTAATACCAAAAGAAAAGGATTAAGACTCTTAGGACATTGAATGTATAGCATATATACAAACTGATTGGTGAATGTGGATTCAAGAGTAGTAGTGGATGAGTAAACTTGGATGGCTTATGATTAGCATTGTTCATAGGCCTACAGATGAGATGATACTGAGAGATTTCCTTTATTATCTGCAAAGAAGGAAGATTACCAAGTGCCACCCACATTTGTGGTCCAAGTATGTAGAAAATAAAAAAATTAAATCTCAAAAATACCCAAAAACCTCATGGCAAAATTTCCTGAGGGGTGTGGGTTTCAGCATTAATAATAATGAATCTCTTTGTTTCACATGTGTGTTCTTGAAGTTTCCGACTTCCTGGCCTGCAGCTAGATGCATATGTCCAGGCTTCCTGGTTACTACTCTTCTCTTTGGTTCTATAGTGGCAGGGTATATCATCTTTAATGTCTCCAAGATTAGATGAAAAAACAGAATTAACATTTTGAGGCTTATCTTGGTGGAAGATTGCACTAAACTCAAAATACTCTTGGGTACCACCAAAGATTTAAGTGCATGAAGATTTAAACCAAGACAGAAGGTAAATTAAAGAAGTATTTTTCCCCAAGTCAACAAACCCTGCTCCTTTCTTGATTATACATATGCACCATCACCAAAACCAGATTACTCTGATGTTTTGTTCACAATTTGAATTGGATTAGAAAATTTCTCCCTTACTCTTTATGGAATTGGGATTTTTTTTGCCTTTTTTTTTCCAAATCAATTAGAATTATGAAGTCAGTGACTATTAGAGCCAGAAAGGACCTAATTAGTCTTACCTCCCTATTAAACATGGAAACTTGCTGTCCAGATAGGTCAATTGACTTCTGACTTATTCTCTCCAAAAAAAGTGTGTTAAATCATTCAAAGAACAAAGGTGGTTTGTCCTTTAATTAGTCATAGAAAAAAGTCATCCATATCACTAATTGCTAACAATTTCAGGTCTTCAAAAACCCTAATTAACACCCAGGAGAACTGGGACTAGAACCCAGCTTTCTTGACTCCCTTGGGCTTCCTTTAGTTCAATTTATCAGACAAACTAATGAGCAGGCACAATGGTATGGAAGGACACACATGCATTAGGAGAGATTCAGAGGCAACATTTAAAATTTTAAATAACTACTTATTTTGAAATAATGCCTACATATACACATGTATAAAACACATATCTAGACATGTTTTTAAAGTAGGTCTTCTATCATGAATCTATTCCCCCACTCTACATCCTTAGTTTTTTAGCTTTGAAATCAATTTTCCCTCATAATATGATAGGTATGCTATTTCACAATTATATATATGCATATATTTGTTTGTATGCCATCGTATATCACACTTTAAGATTTACATATATATATATATACACACACACATTGCCACATGTAAGTATGCCCATAGACACACACATGTAATTCCCACTTGATACTCAAATGTTCTATAAAATGTAGGAATGTGTCTGTATATGAGCAGGCATATGTGTACATGCATAGGTGTATGTATATGTGTTCTCAGAGGGAAAGCACAGAGACCAATAACTTCATTTGGATAGGGACCTTCTGGTAAGATAACTCTTTTTGCCACTATAGATAGGCTAATTATTCTGGCACATAAACTCTTAGCAAGTAGCCTGAGACAAATAGAGACTAAATAACTTGTCCAGGATCACTCAGCTAGTTTGTCAGAGATGAGAATAAAACATACATCTTCTGGATTCCAAGACTGAATCTCTCTTGATTACTCTATACTTCTGGGATTTCTATGGTTTATTCATCCTTTATGAGAATGTCCAGCTTCCTTTGTCCACTACAACATAAAACTCATCCATTAATATTATCTCTTTTTATAGAGGAAGAAGCTGAGATATAAGGGGTTAAGTCAAGTTAATTTAAATCAAATTAAACCAACAAGTGGTTTCAGGGTCAAGTCACCATGAATTTATTAAACATCTACTGCATGCCGGGCAGCAGTCACATTGCAGGGTATACAAAAAAGATCAAAAGATAATTCCTGTTCTCAAGGAGTTCACCTATATAAACAATGATGTATATTCATAAGATATTCACAGGATGAATAGGAAATAGTCAACAGAAAGAAGATAATAGAGTTAAGTGTGTTGGGAAATGCATCCTGCAGAACATGATATTTTAGCAATTACTTGAAGCACAACTAAGAGGCCAGGTGACAGAGATGAAGAGATAGAGAATTCCAGATGTGAGGGGACAGCAAATAAAAAAGTGAAGTACTGGGTTGGGAAAATTACATTCATAAAATAAAAATATCTACAAAGATTGAAAACCATTTTTACTCTAAGTCAAAAACTATCCCCTTTACCTTATCACCATGACTCTATTCTCTTGCTCTTCTAGCTGAAGAAAATAGATTTGGAGATTAATAGACAAGGATGGGCCTGACAAGAATTAGTAACCTAAAGAACAATGAATAATTATGTGCTATTTTTTATTTTTCTGCAACACACAACAAATGTGGATTTGCACAGGAGTTATGCTGTCAAAGATCTCATCAGGGAGGTCTTATGGAAAGGAAGATGGAGATATATTGAGATCAAGGATTAACTAATTGGTGTTCAGATATTATATACATTGTTGAGAAATCCAAAAGAAAGATTGTGGATTGAATCCAGTAAAGAGATAGTATGGCATAATTCAGTAGACACATATAGGCTGAAATCTACATCATTGGATGGAAGAATCACTTCAGTGAAATTCCAGAAAATGAGATTAGTTAGAATAAGTTTTGAGATAGACTCAAAAACAAACTGTCTACTTTTTAAAGTGCTGATTAAGCACACTCATAACAATTGCATTTTATTATCAATTGCAACTGAAAGTTAGTCAATGGAAATGCTTACTTGATACCTTGGTCAGCACTGGAAAAATTCTAGTGTCGCTTACTTCTTAATGCACAGGCCCCATTGGAGCCAATTATAACTTTCTGTGATTTTTTTTTCCTTAAGGAAATAGTTGAGTTATATTAAATTTTTAGACAAAAGAAAAACAAAAAAGTAGAGATGGGGAGGGAATGAAGGAAACATGAAAGGAGGGAAAGAAATAAAAAAGGAAGGAAGTAAAGAGGGAGAGGGAAGGAAGGAACCAAGGAAGGAAGGGAGGAAGGTGGGAAGGAAGGAAGGTGGGAAGGAGGGAAGGAAGGGGGGAAGAAAGGAAGGAAGGTGGGAAGGAAGGAAGGAAGTAAGGGAGGGAGGGAGAGAGGGAGTAAGGGAGAGAGAGAGAGAGAGGGAGGGAGGGAGGGAGGAATAGAGTAAGGGAAAAAGGAAGGGGCGAAAAACAACTTTTCAACTCACCTTTCCATCCCCACACTTTGTTCCCAAAGCAACCAGTCCTATATCTTCTGTGTATTGGAATGGGAAGAATGCTTTGCATTCCACTGTGATATTTTCATCTGGAACCTTAAGGTGGTAATTTTTGTCCTCCCCATAAGTTGGAAAGTACTGGCCTCCAGTGCAGTATATCTTTCCACATTTCAAATCTCTGTGAAAACCCATGAATATTCTCATGTCAATTAGTCAGTCAACAAGCTTTTAATTTGTTCCTCCTGTGCTATGCCCCAAGGATGCAAAGACAAAAGTCAGTAGTCCTTACTCTCAAAAGTTTTGCCTTTGGGGAGTGGTAAGAAAAAGGAAATATCATTTCCCCAAATTCCTAAGACAAATCCTCTCAAGATAAGCTTTAGCTTAGCATGCAAATGAATTTGTTCCAGAACAAAAGGCAGGCAAAAGAAACATTTTCATCTTCACCCGACTAGTCCACACTCTTGTCTATAAAAGATATTTATCAGCAGTAAAACTATTTGTTTTGGGACCATATTATTTATGCCAATGTGACACATTGAGAAGATTCATTGGAAAGAACAAGAAAATTGATACAACATGTCCCTAGATCAGTAAATTTAGCATCTATACAAAATATAAGCACAGTGATTTAAGTAGGCAGCACTAGCATATGGGAAATTCAAGAAAGGCCTATTGAAAGACATCATGCTTCAGCAGAGCCTTTGAGGGAGCCAGGATTCTAAGAAGTAGCATGGAAAGGTAGCAAATTCTGTGCAGGGTAGACGACTCAGCAAAGACAGAGAGGTGGAAAATGGGAAATTGTGTATTAGGAACTACCAGTCTGCCTGAAAACATAGATTGGAATCAGACAATGAAAGACATAAAATGCCAAAAGAGAGAAATTATGTTATTCTTAAATCAACAGCAAACCACTGAAATTTCCTGAGTAGAGGGGGTGATATAGTAATACTCGTGTTTTTGTAATAACAACTTGACATCCAATGAATATACTCGATGCTTCTCAGTTATCTAGTATATGCCAGGGTCACCTCTTTCCTTGACTGTCATGTGTAGAATGTTATTAGCTGCTACCTCATTCTGTTTGGGAGACAATCTCCAGTGTGACTTCAGGATATATCACTGGAAGGCACTGATTTTTATCCACAGGACACTTACTTTTCATCACAGGGTATAAATTTGTTGTCCACTCTTTTGCAGTAACCGAATTTATGCCCTCCTTTATTTCTTTCATAACAGATATCATGACTTCCTTTAGCCTCTGGAAGATGGATAAGAAACCAATAAAAGATTAAAGGAGAAACAAAGAAAGACATGGAAAATAACAAAAAAAAATCTAAGAGGGTATTTAGTCATTCATTCAAAAACCATTTCCTAAGGGTCTACTGTGTACAGAGCACTGAGAGACATGCAAAATATAGATAACACATGCTTTTGGTCATCATAAACTTTACAGTCTACATGACTTTGCTGTCTTTTAGAGTTTCACTGTTATTTAATTAACTTGGTCACCATTAATCCACAAGTGATGGAATGGTTTAAAAGGAAGAAAAATGGAAACTGGTGTAGAGAGCCAGGAACTAATAAATAGAATTGTAAGTATTACTTCAAGGCAAGACATTTATAAAGATGTGTAAGGAGGAAAAATAGCCAAACACTGATTATTGCTGAATCCTAATTCTGCTGCTTGACTTTGAGCAAGTCTCTTCCCCAATATGGACCTCCTTTAAAATGATGACATTGGAATTGATAATCACTAAGCTTACTTTTTAAACATGTGACCTCTATGAATAATAAGCTAGTAAAATGGAAAGAATTTTTAATCTGGTTTCCAAAGAATTATGTTCAAATTCTTGTCCTACTTTATCCTTTACTACCTGTGTGACCTTGAACAAATGATATCATATTTCTGGTCCTCAGCCATTGAGCCACAAAATGAGGTGGAAAGACCAAAGCATATATGAGCAGCTCAAGTGTTTTCTAAGTCCTCCCAGCTTGGTATAATTGTTTGATTACAGCTCTCTCTCACCTCAGGCAGTCTATATTCCAAGGCCTTCAAGATCTAACATTCTGTCTTCTAATATCCCTAACTAGATCTGACATTTTGTGTTTTGAGGTGCCTCCCAGCCCTGACAATCTCTGTTCTTTGATCTTTACTCTTCTAAAGCTCCTACCAGCTTTTACATACTATATTCTAAAAACGCTTTCAGGGTGATGATCTATGATGTGATGTCCCATCTTTGCAATGAGGAAGTTGAACTACATAACTTTGAATTTTGTGTCATCTCTGAATCTATGGCTCAATAAGGGAGCTGATAAAGGAAATGACAAATCACTCCACTATGTCTGCCAAGAAAAACACAAATGAGCTCCCAAAGAGATAGGCATGGCTGAAATAACTGAACAAGAACATGTGTGTGAATGTATCTTAGGAAAGGACTCTTAAGTCCAAAGACTCCAGACAAAGCTTCAATGAATCGTTCATTCCCTTGATTTAGAGGAGTCTTCTATATCAATAGTAAATATTTTAAAGAATTGTCCCAGGTTTTCAGTAAACAAAACAAAACTATGATCAAAATTCCCTGCAGCTAGCCTTCTTATACTGAATGTCTCTGACACCAACTAGACTGCTCTTGAAATAACACACATAGATTGAAAATTTTTCCATCCTAGAGTACCTGCCCAATATTTTGTTTTTCTGACATCCCACTTGAGTGTCCTGGTCACCAGTAGAAAACATAATGAAGTCTTAGAAGCAACAAATTATATAACCATAGGTTTGAGGTAAAATAAATTTTAGAAACTATCAAGGTATTTTATACTTCAGAAAACTGAGGTCTAAGATGTTTACAAAGTCAAACAAATGGGTGGTACAGCTGATAGATAAGTGGACCTAGAGTCAAAAAAACCTTAATTCAAATCCAACCTCAGACATTTACTAGCTATGTGACCCTGGGAAAGTCACTTCACTTTTGTCTCCCTCAGTTTCCTCAAAAGTAAAATGGGGATAATATCAGCACCTATCTAAGAAGGTTATTGTGAGATCAAATGAAATAATATTTATAATGTGCTTAGTACAGTGACTGGTACATAGTGGGCACAACGAATTTTTGTCATCCCTCCCCTACTTTTCCCTCATACACAGTAAGTGAAAAAGTTAGCATTTGCATTTAGGAATTACAGATTCCAATGCCAATCACTTAATGGAACTCCTTAGTTTGTGTTTATATTATTGCTGTGGGGAAACCCTGGTGAACAAATTTCCACTATCAAACCAAAGTAACACATACTCAGGCATTTACTGTCTCAGAGAATTGTCTGGGGATATTAAGGAATTAGGTGACTGGTCCAAGGTCACACAGTATCACTCTCACCTTTGATTTTCTATCAACTAGACCTAGTGGTCTCCTTTCTTTGCATGGTAATGGTACTAAGGGGTGGTCCTACATGATAGGTATCTCTAAAGTCAGGATCCTCCCCGCCTTTGGAAGGACCAAGGTAGGGAGGAATAGTGGTGACTCCATTATTCATGAATTATACCTAGTTGACTCTTACCATCCTTGAACATCTCAGAACACTGACTGTCTCGAGTGGGGCACTTCCCCATGAAACAATAACCTTCTGAGTTTTGGCAAGGAAATCCATTCAGTTGGAATCGGTCCACAGGACACTTAGGGGAGAAACCATCGCACACCTCAGGCAGATCACACTCATCTTTGGCTCTTCTGCACAGAGTCCCAGCTTTCTTAATCTGCAGAAAGAAACCAGATATATAATAGGACAAGACTCAATACCTGGGGAGAAATGAGATTGTTTTGCTTCAATACATGGTGGCAGAAATGAAAGATATCTGAGAAGATTGCATCTAAACTGGAAAAGACCTCAGAGATCCTCGATTCCAAATCATACTTGGAAAAGAAACTTGACTGTAGGAGACACAAGTGACCTTTCAGTCTTTTCTGAATGACCACCAGTTACAGGAATCAATTGCAGAAGTTCTTTTCCAGTCCCCTTTTTTTAATGATGTTTTTCCCTCTAAGATCACTTCTCCTCTATTCTGTCTATAAAGTACTTCTCTATTTATTTTAACGTTGTCTCCCTCATTAGAATGGTAGAGATTGTTTTCCTGGGTTTAAATCTGGCTTCAGACACTTCCTAGCTATGTGGCCCTGGGCAAGTCCCTTCAAAATAATTACTTATCTCCTTCCTACTCTTCTGCCTGAGAACCAATACTTACTATTGATTTTAAGATGGAAGATAAAGGCTGAAAAGGGATTGGGAGAGTACTTTGCTTTTCTTTGTATCCCAAGTGCTTAGCACAGTGCCTGGCTCATTATAAGCATTTAATAATTTGTTGTTGATTGCCTTCCAAGGCAGCAACCCTTTCCACTATTATTCTACTTATTCAGTTGTTCCTTCTCTAGCTGATTTTACACATGAGGAAACTGAATCAAGGAGGCTGAAATGACTTGTTCAAGGTCACACAGTAAGTGTATGAGTCTGGATTTGAACTCAGGAAGATGAATCCTCTTGACTTCAGGCCTAGTACTGCATCTACTGTGTCACCTAGCTTCCCACTCTTCCTAAATAATTATTACAAACCTTTGCCTGATGTCACATTTAAATCTATCTTTTTATAACTCTCAGGGTTTATATTTTATTTTATATTACCATCAATAATCCTGAGATCAGGGAGAAGAGGCTAATAGATTTTTAAAATCATTTAGCTGGTGGTCCAACATCAATCAGATAATAGTCAAGTCAGAACCAGAACTTGGCTCTTGAAATCAAAATCTTCTATTTTACCTACTTTCTGAAGCTACCTCCCATATAAAGCATATCATATGCCTGCATTCCTCATTCTTAGAGCCAGGAGAAAGGCTTAGCAAGCCTGCTGATTTGTGGTGCTTATTTGTGGTATAGTTTGTTTTGATGGAGTTTGCAGTAGCAAACTCTTCTGTCTTATGTAGTTTTTACTAGGTTACATCTAGTTTTTCCTCCCTCTCTTCCTTCTTCCCTTCCTCCTTACATTTCTTCCCTCTTTCCTTTCTTCTTTCCCTCTTTCCTTCCTCACTCCCTCCTTCCCTTCATTCCCTCCTTCCTTCCTTCCTTCCTTCCTTCCTTCCTTCCTTCCTTCCTTCCTTCCTTCCTTCCTTCCTTCCTTCCTTCCTTCCTTCCTTCCTTCCTTCCTTCCTTCCTTCCTCTCTCTCTCCATATCTCTTTCTCTCTTGCTCTCTCTATCTTTCTTCCTTCCTTCCTTCCTTCCTTCCTTCCTTCCTTCCTTCCTTTCTTTCCTCTTATTAAACTAGATGGCTCTCAAGTTAGGTGGAAGATGACTGAAAAAGGAAAGTAAAGAAAATCTAGTCACACAAAAGAAAATCTATAAATAAAATATATTACAAATTTTAAAAGTTGAGGCATATATTAACATCCTAACAGTCAGTAAAGTAATGAGGGAATGGTATTGCTTTATGACCTCATGTGTCTGTCTTAAATAAGTTGAAGAAAAGAGAATGACAGAGTTGGAGGAGTCCTACCTGACAAGATTCACAGCATTTTCCCCCTCCACAGGTACTTCCTGGCTTCAATGTACACTTCTTGGCTTCACAGCAAATATTGGTGCAATCCTTGAAAAGAAAAGAAATAGGAAATAAAATTATATCTTGACCCCCTATTTTTACAATTTATTATTAGCCCCTCTCCAAAATATGTATTCAATATATTTGTAAAATAATTCTTTTAAAGCACAAATGGGAGGGGACTAAAATTTTATATTGCATCTACTATGTACCAGGCACAATGTCATTTGATTGATTCTCATTACAATCCTGGAAGGAAGGTCCTACTATTAGCCTCATTTTAAAATTGAGGAAATTGAGACATACAGAAAATTAGTGACTTGTCAAAGGTCACATAACTAGTTAGTGTCTGAAACTAAATTTGAACTCAAGTCTTCCTAGCTCTGGACCCAATGATCTAGTCAATCTGACAACCCCAGCTGCCTCTAATCAAGTCTGACTAAATGGCTCCCTCCCTGAAAAAAAATCATGTGAGTACCTTGGAGTAACTCTAGGAATATTTTTAATGGCTAGTGAGACCTATATGTGGGAATGGTGATAGTCAGAGGATTATCATCATTCTCCTAACCAGAGAATCCATTACAGTGAGGATTCAAAAAAAAAGGGGGGGCTGGAGGGGGGAAAGGCCTATAAAAAAACAACAAATATATTGAAAGCAATATAACATTTGAATCAATGGCCCACTTTTGAGGACCTCTGATTGGCAAATGAGCAGCTTGGAGTTATAGTAGGTGGATCATTAATCAAAGAAATAATTCTGATATTTATTAAAGTACCTCATCTATATTGTGATCAAATGGTAAGTTACCTTGAAGCTTCTTATTTTAATGACTAATTAGCTAAATGCTACTAAACATTCTTTGAAATAGTTGAAATTCCTGCTGAGTCCCTCTAAAATTTGAGACCAAGGGACAAACTCCCAGTTGTTCCACCCTAGTTTATTATATAGCTAGAAGGAAGTCTAAGAGCTTCTCTTATCGAACTCTTCATTTTACAAAAGAGAGATTAGGTAATGATTATGCCAAAGGATTTTTCCTTTAGAGGCTCCCACCTGGCTTGTGGACTCTTTTTCACATCTACATGTCTCTTTGGAATACGGGAAAGGGGAGAGGGAAGAAACACCCTTCCTACAAAGAGTCATAACAATTAGAAAATGACTTAATTTTGATCACAGAATCAAGGGGTTAGAGCTAAGAGGAACCCTGGAGGTCCTAAAGTCCAAATCCTCCATATTATAGGTGATGTTATAGATACTTGTTTGCTTAAGGAAATGTAAATATGGGGAGGAGAGTTGACTTTTCTAGGGTCACACAGTTAAGAAGAATCTGGAGTAGATACCATAATATAGTATGTGGGGGTTAGAAACCAGATCTTTCTGCCTCCAATCCCAACACCCTATCAGCACAGTCTACTCACTCCTTGGGGATAGCCAGCTATGGAAGGAACACAAAACAAGATTATGTGGGGTCCTCTAGAAGGAATTGGGATTATTTTGCCTGGAGAAAGATGAAAGGGGACATGACATTGAACTTAAATACAGATTGTTCCCAAAGTCTTAGCAGGAAGTTATATATATAGATAATTATACGCTGACTGTGGAGATATCTTTTATTTAAAGGACAGTCAGGTGAAATGAGTACCAGATCCTACTCATCTCCAAGGAGTAAATTTAGAGTAATTCTGAGAGAAACATGGAGGCAAAATTTTAGCTCAACAAAACACAGAACAATTCAACTACTAGGGTTGCCCAAAAGTAGAAATAGATGCTTTGGGAGGTAATCATGTAACTTGTTAATGCAGTAGATAGAGTGCTGGGCCTGGAGTCAGGAAGACTCATCTTGAGTTTAAATACAGCCTTAGACATTAGCTGTGTAACTGTAAGCAGTTTATTTGATCCTGTTTGCCTCATTTGCCTCATCTCTAAAATGATCTGGAGAAAGAAATGACAAACTACTGGGGCATCTTTTCCAAGAAAACCCCAAAGAAGTCATGAAGAGTCAGACATGACTGAAATGACTGAACAACAACAATGAGGTAATCAATCAAATGTCTTCAAATAGAGCTTGGATGACCATTTGCCATTTCCATTCCCTTCCCCTACTGTGATTCTGATTTTAGGGTCTTTGCTGTCATGACTAGCTATCTTCTCACTTTGGAATGTTAGCACATTCACCTGTGCCATGTCAGCCACCTTCTTCCATTGGTGTGATACTTTAAAACTCTCCATTTGGGGGATGGGCCCAGGACTACCATGCTATTGTCTACTCCCCAGCTGTGTTTCTGACATTATGGACTTTGCCCTCATGCCCAAATGCAGACTCAGTCCATTCTCTTTTATGTGTTACCTTGTCCCATTTGAATGTTAAAATCAAGATCCTTTATGATAGGAACTATCTTTTTGCTGGCATCTGTATCTCTAGTGATTATCACAGTACCTGGCCTGCAGCTGCTACCTGCCTTTCATTTGTCCAGTGCAGTATTTCTGACATCAGACCAGAAGTTGGACAAATGGCCTCTAGGATCCCTTGCAACACTGAAGCAAATAATCTGGAAACTGGGGTGCTGCTGGTCTCCAGGAAGCCCCATTTGTATGAGTCATGATTCACATGATTCACAGAGGACTTGACATGGGCCCTGCACATTTTAAGATTGAATTGTAACTTAATTGCAATCATTCATTTACAAACCCATCAGGATTAATGAATTTCTGCCTGCATTATGAATCTGATGACTAATAAGCAACCATTCCTTGTAAGTACCTCCAAACTGCCACAGTCACATTCTTCTCCCACTTCTAATATCTGGTTCCCGCACTTTGGGAATGTAATTATGTCTTTGGAAAGTGGAACATTAAGGATGCACATGGGCTTGTAATCCAGGAGGTATTGACGGTATTGGTTTCGATTGCATTTGCTGAATCCTTGGGAGGGGATGCTGGGAAAACAAAAGAAAGGTAGAGAGACAGAGAAGAGAAAGAGAACAAAAAAGAGAAAGATTAGCCCTGCAGATGGGGAGGTGCACTGCAGGGCTGATGGCATGCTCCAGAAGGATGTTGTCATCTCTAATATACACTAAAAGCTTTTTTATTACTTCTGATCACACTCCAGCTTAGTTTCATTTAGATCCTTCTGAAAGAAAAATGTTTTGCCAAAAATAGATCTTTCCATTAGCATATTAGAAATCAATAAATCAATCAACCTTCATTTCTTAATCACCTACTATGTGCCAGCCCCTGCACTAGGTCATGGGGTCACAAACACAAGAAATAAAGCTATTCCTGCTCACAACAAGCCACACTAGAATGGGCAAGACACCAAATACCAATGTATGTAGATATTCATGCATGCAGGTATGTTTGCTTATATGTATGTGTTTGTATAGAAGTATGACTGTGTAAATATTTGTGTATGCATGGAAAGGCATGTGTGTATCTCTAAATATATGCATGTGCACAAGGGTATATATTCATATAGGTATATGTCATAATACAATACATACTAAATAGATACATACAGAAAGCTCACTAAAGTTGGAAGGATCAAAAATACTTCATGAAGAAAGAATTCCTGGGCATCATCTTAAGGAAGAACTTAAGGAAGAACAGGGCTGCATGAAGCAGAAAGAAGGAGGGAATGGAGTCTATGTGTGATGGAGGGCTAGTGAAAAGACACTGAGTTGAGAAAGGAGTGCTGAGCACTGTAAGGACCATTAAGGGGAGTTTTTTTTTTTCAGCTGAATCACAGTGGGCAGGAAGGTGAGGGATGGATTTCATTTAGGCCGGACCCATCCTAGAAGAGCTTGGCACTTCCCTGTTGTAAGACTTAATTGACAAGGCAATGCTTTTTTTTTTTAATAGATACTAAAGTTAGACCGCTGTTGCTAGAGATATAAATAGGCAGGTATACATAGATAACTAAATAGATGGATAGATGGATCGATGATGGATGAATGGACAGACAGATGGTTGGACAGATAGACAGAAAGAAAGATAGAGAGACAGACAGGCATATAGATTTATTGGTAGATACATATAGAGGGATAGATAAATAAAATATTTATTAAATATTTACTATGTGCCAGTTACTATGCAGATAGATATGTAAACTGTCTTTGAAGAGAATGTGATTACATTTTAATGACAAAGATAATGCATAAAGTGGGACTAAAACGTATACCGTTAGGCATGGTTTGAAAATGCCCAGAAAGTATGATGGATATATGGAGCTGAGTGCGATAAGACTAAGCTAGCCTATCAAAGCCCAAACTGGTTCCAACGATGGTGTCTAAGATGACAGAGGGAAGGAGATGCAGAGGAAAGAGGAAGTAGAGGGATAAGGAGAGATAGGCTGAGACAGATAGGTGGTATAGAGGTAAAAGCATTGGACTTCGATCCAAGAAGACATGACTTAGAATCTTGCCTCAGATACTTATTAATTGTATATCTCTGGTTAAGTCACTTATCCTTTCTCATTCTTAGTCCTCTCTTATGTAAAATTAGGATAATAAAGGAACCCACCTGCCAGGGTTGAGAGGATCAAGTGAGATCATATACATAAAGGACTTTTCAAGTCTTTAAATGCTAAATAAATATTAGCAACAGTTACTGCTAACAACAACAACAACAACTACTACTACTACTACTACTACTACTACTACTACTACTACTACTACTACTACTACTACTATAATTGTTGCTAATACTGTTATTACTGCTACTATTCATCCTCTTCCCCCTTTTTCTTCTCTTCCTCCTCTTTCATTCTCAGTCTGTAGCCCTAATGCATGATCATCCAGTCTCCATATAAAGACTTCCAGTAAGTGTAAATCTACTACCAGTGAGGTACCCATTCCATTTGAAGGTAATTCTAATGGAAAGAAGGACAATGGAAGAATACTAGGAAAGTTAAAAGGGGTCATATTCCAAGGGGAATTAAATGCCCAAAGACTTGGCTTTGGCTTTAAGATGTAATCACCACTAGAGTTTAATGAATAAGAGAATGACACAGGATGACTTAGATCTACATATTAGGAAAATCACTTTGACAACTGAACAGAAGAGCTATTTGAAGACACCTAGAATACACTTACTATAGTCCAAGAAGGAAATCACAAGGTTCTGAAATACCCTGGTACCTGGATTGATAAAGTAAGAAATTTATGAGAGATATGGTGGAGGTAGAAATTACAAGATCTGTCAATGGATTTGATATGTAGAGTAAGATGAAGAATTGAGAATAATCAAGTTGTAGTTCTGGGTGACTATGATTGTTCTGCACTCCAGAGAAATAGAGTAGTTAGGAAGATGAAAGTTTGGGAACAACATTGTTTTTTGGAAACGTAGATTTGAGATGTCTATAGAATAGTCAGTTGAAGATGGAGAAAAAGATGTTTGTGATGTGAAAATAGGTCTCAGAGAGAGACTAGAGATGGAATATAGATATAAGAACTTCTTCTGAATAAGTAATAATAGAAATATATGGGAGCTGGTAAGATCTTCAAGTGAAATTCTGTATATACATATATGTGTCCATATCTATGTGTGTATACATACACATACACAGTTTTTCTCTCACATGACAATCTCATAAAATTTTTTGGTCCTCTCTTTGTACTAGAAAAAAAGCCTGATTATTTTTTTTTCTTTTATGGTGTGTTTATAGTACTTTGTTATAAATTTGAGGTTACACATGCATTTCTGAGCTTCTAAACTTATTTGTCATTTGCTGACCTTTCCCTGTTGTCTGTGGCTTCCACAAAACTTCACCAAAATCCCCATTTAATTTCTTATGCTAACCTGCTATATATCTAAACTGAGACATGGAGAGTCTTTTTTTGTGCCTAGCTCTGGATGAACATGGTGCCTTCCCTATGGAATGGAAGCACCCTGGGAAGAGGGACTAGTCCCCTTGTATCTCAAGTTCTTCACACTTACTATGTACCTCATGTGTTATTTTTGCTTCATTAGTTGATTTATGAACACTAGCTTTGTTTCTCCAGTAAGATGAAGTTTATTGATGTCAGGGACCATATAATATGCAACTTCTGAGGCTTTATGGGAAAACAATTCTGCTCTGGAAACTTATTAGATGTTAAATAAATAAATATGGTTTGGCACTGAGATCCATATTTGAAATCTCAAACTGAAATGAATGCCAGAATAACAGTTTTTGGAACCCTCAGTGCACTTTGCTTAAAGGGTTTTGGAGGCTGGGGCAATTCTGGATGTGACTAACCCATGGAGTCCTCTCCAAAATTCCAGAGCAGAATCTAGGTATGACTTTAAGGGCAGCATTCTTCCCAAGACTTCTTATCTCTTTTCAGGAAGGAGCCAGACCAAAAATAGGGAGACTGTCTTCAGAGTCTCATTGGTTTACAGAGATATTGGGAATCCATGGATTCTTTTGAAATTTGAGACTGAGGCTGGGAATGCAGGAGATTGTGCCAAAGCAGTTCCCAAATTAGGAGCTGTACTTATAGACTATGATTCTGAGTTTTTTGAAAGACTTATCTGATGACTGATTATTTAGAGATTTCAGTTACCTATTGCCTTATTTCCATGAGTAGGACCTTTTCTCAAGATATTTACTCATGAATAGAACCCAAATGGGTTGTTAAGAATGTAAGAAATATTTCCTTCCTCAGGCTGGCAACATAAATATGCCAAATAGAAATGGGATAAGAAGCTTCTCAGAGAAATGTCACATTTGTTCCTCTTCTCAACCCTCTCCAAAAGCAACTGTCTCACCTTCCACCTCCATCCATCACACATCGTCCATAGGTACAGGTGCAGGGATAGCTGTCATGTTGCATTCCAAGATTATGTGCCAGCTCATGTGCCATTTTGTCAGCCACCATGTTGGTATCATGTAAGTGATCCTGGTTTAATAAACATACATTAGTGACATCTAGGATGCAATGGGGTAGAGTAGAAAGAGAACTAACAGAAAAGGAATAAGTTCTGGATTGTTTTTTTCTGGATCTGCCATTTACTAACCTGTAACCTTGGGCAACTGGCCTTCTCTCTGGAGTTTGGTTTCCTCCTTTTGAAAAGGAGGAGGTTTCCCTAGATGATTTCTAAAATTCTCTGCAAAATTTTATACGTTGAGGTCCCTCCCAGCAATAACATTGTGTGTTCTAAAGCCTTCCCAGCTCTGACCTTCTCTGTTTTCACATAACTTCCTATTTTTACATTCTTTGTTCTAAGCTCTGAAATTCCATAAAAATCCTATTCAGCTCTATCACTTTACAAAAATTGGAACTCTCCCAGTTCTGGCATTTTATATTCCAGGGTTTCACATTCTCTGTTCTAAGATCCCTCAGAATTCTGACATTTTTTGACCTAAGGACCTTCCTAACACTGACATTTTTTTCTTTAAGATCTCTTCCAACTCTAACAGTTTCTGTTCTTATGTTTCTTAAATCTCTTACTTTCACTGTTCTAAGGTCTAGCCATGCTCTAACACTTTTTTGTTTTTAAGTCTTTCTCAGACCAAATAATCTATTAATCTATGAACTGCCTTCATGACCTCAAACAAATTATTTAACCTCACTTTCTTCTCTATAAAATAAGGGTGTTGGACCAGATTTATAAAACATGCCTTAGCTATGAATCTGTATTCTAAAATGTCTTCTAAAGTTCTATTCTATATTCTAAAGATTTCTCAACTCTCCTGGTTTTTGTCTAAGGCCCCTATTCTCCATTCTGGGGGCTTTATTGGTCTGACATTCTATGGTATTATATTTCCACCATTCAAGATAATAATGGTATTCTTTTGTATTCCTAAAGCTCTGTAAATCTTTGTTGTGTCAAATAACTCACTCCTCTCCCTTTATCCATGTAATATATGTTGGCAAATATATTCTGAATGTCTACCATGTGCAATGTGTTGTGGAATCTACAAAGATAAATAAGACAGTTTTTAGCAGATTTTAATCAAGTATCTTCGGTATTTTTGAGCTAATAGGGGGCTAGGAAACTCAACAGGGATAGATGGGATATCCAGGAGCAGAGAGGCCTCCAATGGCATGACAATGTGTAAAGAAAAAAAAATGTGATCAGTGTTAGTACCAACTATATACTTGTATTTGAGGGGATTTACTTCTGCATTTATGTGAATATGTGAAACATCTATGAGTTCAATAATAATAATAATAATAATAATAATAGCTAATACCTTTATAACTTCTATTATGTGCTAAGAACTATACTAAAAGCTTAAGCCATTTGGTCCTCACAACAGCCCTGGCAGGGAAGTGCTATTATCAGGGTGGAGATCTCCTGATATGGGCAGTGAAATGGAATTTCTCTTCAATGAACTGGAATTTAACCCATCTACAACTTAGTGGATAAGTCTTAGGGAATGATCTGGAAAATATATATGTCAGGTGCCTTGGCTAGGTGCTGTCTAACAAATGACTGAGGTTGGAATTCAAGAGAAGTCTGTTTTAATATGAAAACAGAGATGAATCCTAACCAGGACACCCAATGGCTCCAATGTTGGGCTTTTGATTCTGTAGCCTTACAGGAATGTACTGAAATCAATGTGAATGCTGTATCATTGAGTGATTACCCTAAATACCATAGTGGCAACATCCTAGTTAATTTTGTCCTCTCTTTGCAATGCAAGTTACATTAACGAAAAGTTACAGGACATAAAAAGGAAATAACACTGGAACCCTTCACATGACTACAAATTGGACACTTTTGTTTGTAAAGCCAACATCAAAAGACTGTCCTATATAAACAGGATGCCTTCAGTAAAGCTGGAAAGATCTATGTGAACTGATACAAAGTAAAGGGAACAGAACCAGAACACTGTACAAAGTAACAACAATACTGTCCAATGATTAACTGTCACTGACAGTTATTCTCACTAGTGATTTGATCTAAGAAAATTCCAAAAGGTTTATGATGAAAAATGCTATCCACCTCCAGAGACAGAACTAATTAATTCTGAATACTGATTGAAGCATATATTTTAAATACTTTTTTGTATTTTTATCTGTATTTTATTTCAAAACATGGCTAATATGGAAATATGTTTACATGACTGCACATGTATATCCCAAATCAAATTGCAAGCCTTCTCATGAAGGAGAATTTAGAACTTAATTTAAAAAAAATTGAACTGGAAAAAAAGTCTTAAGCAAAAGAGATTAGGATAGTACAATGCACTGGGAAGGGACCTACAAAAATTAATTTGATCATTTTCTCCACCTCTCTTTTCTCTAGGGATCTATGTGGTGGGTTTTCTCTGGAGTGGAGATTTCTACTTCCTCATTGCCAAAATATAATGTCCCAATCAGAAAGGGTTCTTTTGCCAGGAATGATTAGGATCAAGCACGATCCACCAGGAATAAGGCAGGGCCATAAAAGTTCTGCAGGCCTGGAGCTTTCTGGAAAATCTTTGGACAGATATCTGACTATGATGTATGAAGTTGTTTACACTATTTTCTCACCAGAAAGAAGGACAGTTTCTCTATTTGCTGCATCAGTGATCAAGTCCCATATAAAGTAGTTATAAATAATTACCATTTTCGCGTATGCGGCATTTTATAATCTTGATATTTTGCCTTCAAGGATCATTTATTTTAGTTTTAATTTCAAACAATACATTCTAACTGATTTTGATTCTTCCCTCACTCCCTTCTTAGTAATTTGACCTATAAAACTTTCATCCTATATTTTCGAAGGAAGAAAAGAACAGAGCTTTGGGATATTTCATGGACTCTGACAGAAAAGCCTTTTAATATAACCCAATATCTGAAAAAGAAATGCTTATTATTCCAAACTTGATAAGGGATTCGCTATCCTCTGCTCCATAACTCCAATCATGGGGAATGTCACTGCTTCTTGGGACAACCCATTGAACTTTGATTTTGATTTCAATAGTGTATTTGGAAGGAGCTTTAAAGATCATAAGTGAATCGAACTCCCTCATTTTATAGAAGAAAAACTGAGGCTCATTGCATTAGATGATTTTACTAAAGTTATGTAAGTAGTAATTATCTGGGACATGATTCAAACTCAAATCTTTCTGATTCTAAACTATATCCTATTCACTAATTGATGCCACCTTCCTTTTCTGGTATCCACTTCAAATATATCTCTCCACAGTAAAGGTGCTGATTGACTCTAGTTCAGCCTACTAGGAAGAAATAACAAAATATATGCCATATCTCTTCCTGAGGGAATTCCCTACATAATAAAAAATGCAACATTGATTCCAACCACATTTGGGCATTTTAAATAGAACTCACCTTCACTATACTGGAGGAATGAAAGGGCACACACATCCCCCAGGGATAGGCTGTTCCCTGAGCAGTCTGTGAAAGCCAGTTTCCACTGTAAGCAAGAGAGAAATATAGTCTTCACGATGATAAGAGCTGAGTTATTTCCTGAATCAGTGCTGTTGTGATGATGATGATAACAGACATTTTTATTGTGTGTTGTTTTGCAAAGCACTTTACTTGTCTTATAGGATTTGATGCTTAGAATGATCCTGTGAAGTCAAGGCAATCATGATTCCTACTTCAAGCCTAGTTGGCTGACTTGCCTTTTCCCATAAAGGACTCTCCATCTCCCATGGCTATGTCTTTGCACAGGCTATGCCTCCTGTCTCAAAATATTCCTTTCTTAACTATGCCATTTTCCTTTAAGGTAGTGGGGGGAGGATACTATACTTTGTTGGTCATTAGTTTATCCCACTAGAAAGATGTAATTAAATGTATACTATGTTCTCCCTGAGAGGATTATCAGCATAATAGAAAATGTATCTTTGGTTCCAATCATACTTAGTAATTTTAAATAGAACAAGAGTCTATAGACTTGGATTCAAATTCCTTATTTTGATACTTACTAGCTAGGTGACTTTGGATAGTGTAAACCTTAAAATTTCTTAGACTTATAAATGTTGGAAATTTCACCATTGGGAAATTTCATACTTGAAAAATTTCTTATTGATAGTGGGAACTCTATTGGAATGTGAACCCCATTGGCATGGGAGGTTCCTCCTCCTCCCTTCTTAAGATTACTTTAGGACAGAAACCTTTTGCTGAACAATGGAAAGGGCTTTGACCTATGCTTAAGCATAGAACAGGAATTTCTTTGAGTCATGATTGATTTTAGAATTGATACAATAGAGATACTTGGAATGACAGAACCAGGTCTTGGAAATTACAATCTCCACCCTACTCAGTCCTAACAGGATTTAGGAAGGGCTGCAGCATAGATCAAAATTTAATTATTCCAATCTCTACCCTACTCAGGGTAACAGGATTTAGGAAGGGCTGTAGCAAAGGATCAAGATTTAATTATTTGAGAATATGACCTTCAACAGACATGTGCAAAGCCACAGACCTCTGGGCAGTCCTGGGTTAAGCTAGAGCCACCATTGGCACAGGGAAGACATGGACAGTGATTGGTAGATGTGAGAACTGAGGGGAGGGAACTTGGATGGTTTGCTTAAAGAGAGAGGGGTCTGAGGACTGAGGGAGGGTTGGTTGCAGAGTTTTGACTCTGAGTGGTTGGAGAGGTGCTCTGAGAAGCTTGCTCTGAAGGAAGCTGGAGGTGGAGGCCCCTGAGACTGTTTCTCCATTTTGGTCACGTGAGTAATAGGGACTGATCTCCTTTCTTTGCCCCAGCTATCTAAGGGCTTGGGCCTTTTGGCCCAGCCTAAACAGAAGGGGTATTTAAGCCCTATTCCCTTCTCTCCCCTTTTCTCTCTCCCTCTCTCTCTCTATCTCTAATACCTTTCTTCATCCTGTTTGTAATTAAACTCCATAAAAGGTTGACTGCTGACTTGAATTTTCATTTAGGAATTACATACCTGAATTCCTTGGCAACCTTAAATTAATATATATCAGTCTTTTAAAGTGATATCCTTGTCACAATAGGTCCTTTAAACTCCCTGAGCCTGAGTTTCATCATTTGTATGATATTTTGATTGGATCTGGAAATCTGTGACTCTGAAGAACTGTCCATGTAAAAAGTCAGCCTTACTTGGGCTTTGGCAGGGGTGTCTAATGGCCTGAGAATAAGCATAGGCCATAGATACTGTCAATGGTAAGAGGAGGGGTGCTAAGATAGAAATAAAGGACCTTCTGAGGCATTTTTTCCCTTTTACATCACTTGTCCAGAACAAAACTAATCCCAATGTCAGCTTCCTTTTATTTTGTCTATTATTATTCATCAGAATTCAGAAGAGGAAAAATTACTTCCATAAACATAACAAAAGAGAACATTAGGAAATTGTAACTCAAAGTTCCTGTTAAACCAGTGCAGCTCCCCGCCCCCACCAAAATTGAAATGGAGTTCTACCCAGAGGCATTTGTTTGCAGAATAGAGAAGAAAGCATACCAGCTGATGTTCTGCCCCATTCCAGAGAAGAGAGATTACCTACCTGAGTAGCTGCGCATGATCATAATTCTTTCTTTTTTTCAGGGTTGTTTCCTGCCAGCCACCAAAGGAAAGGAGGGTTGTGCCCAGGTTTGAATTGACTTCTATTTTATCTCCGTTTGTCCACATTTCAAGACCAACCAAGATCACTTGAATATTCAAGGTTTTATAAAGCTGTCCAAAGAAATATCTAATTTTGTGCCTTGTTTCCCTCCTCCTTCCCTTCCTTCTTTCCTGCCTCCCTCCCTCCATTTCTCCATTCCTTCCTTCCTTCCTTCCTTCTTTCCTTCTTTCTTTCCTTCCTTCCTAACTTCTTTCCTTCCTTCCTCCCTCCCTCCCTCCCTTATTCCTCCCTCCATCCATCCCTTCCTTTCTTCTTACTCTCTCCCTTCCTTATCCTCTTTGACATTTATATCATTAAGCAATATATTAGAGACTTAAGGACAAAAGTGAAACACTCCTTGGCATCAAAGAAATAATGTTTTGCTGGAATCAAAGACTTTCTGAAGAAAAGTAATTACATAGCAATTTTGGTTTTCTCAAGTTCTTTCATCTTATGTCACCAGGGTGAAGCCCTGCAAACTACTTCTAGTCTATTTCTATACCACTCTGCTGTGAAGGCTACCATTGCTGCTACTGTTTGGTCATTTCAGTCACATATCTTTGTGACACCATTGGAGTTTTCTTGGCAAAGATACTTAACTGGTTTGCCATTTCCTCTCCAGCTCATTTTACAGATGGGCAAATTGAGGCAAATGGATTTAAGTGATTTTACCAGGGTCACATAGTGATTAAATGTCTAATGTCATATTTGAACTCATAAAGATGAGTCTTCCTGATCTTTTGTCTGGTGCTCTATCCACTGTACCACCTAGATGCCTTTGCAGTGAATAATGAGCTGATCTCAAAACAAGGAAGACCTGAGTTTGAGTCTGGCTTCTCACATATACTGACTGTGAAACCCTAGACAAGTTAATACACATCTCAGTGATCCAGGGAAATCTGTAAATTTATAAATTATAGAGAATGTGATAACATGTATTAGTAAAGAGATTTCTATGCCTGGGAGCTTCCTCTATATCAATGAAATCACAAATCTAGTTCCTCTCCTCTCCTTATATATGTGCATATGCTCTCCTCCAGTAGAATTTAAGCTTCATGATGACAAGTATTGTCCTTTTTTTTTTTCTCTTTGTATCTCCAGCACCTATTACAGGGACTGGAACATAGTAGGTGCCCAACATATGCTTAATAATGAAGTGTGATCCCATGGACACTATGAACCTAGAATATTATTCATGATTTGTTGATTTGTTGGTTGAGCTTTACTTTCCTCATTGGTAAAATTCAGATAAGCTTATTTAATACCTCATATTGTTTGTTGATTGAACTTGGCAAATTGCTTCTAATCAGCATATTTCATTTGAAAGGAAATAAAGGCAGATTTTTTTTTATTTTGGAAGCCTGAGGAGTCCTAGAATAGGAGATTCCTTTATTAATGCTATAATAGCTATAATAGCTATTAGCTATATAATGCTAAATTCCTTTATTAATGCTAATAATGCTTTATTAATACCTATGTAAAGCTATTAGCTATAACGCTAATTCCTATATAATGCTATAAAAGATTAATGCTAATCTTTTACTCATCTGGTCCTAGAAAGTTGCCTGAGGCAATTATAACAGGATCTAAAAGGAACGAACAAAAATAACAAGTAGAATTTGTCTTGAGGGATGTGGTCCATGCTACTTCCTCTATACCATTCCAGAAAACAAAGAACCTATCCTGAAAAAGCTCTCTCCAGTGGTACTTGAACGTCAGGCAGAATTTAATGGATCTTACTTACCATGTTGACAAAATTGACCATGCCAAAAATCCGGGTGCGCAGCCATTTCTGTAGATGGTTGTGTCTGCGATACTAGAAATGCAAATTTGGGAAAGTCTCAGTTAAGACACAAAGAGAAAGGCCCTGGACACTTTGAGATGTCCTAATGTACCAATGGCTGGGGATTCTGTAAACCTTAAAATTTCTTAGACTTATGAATGTTGGAAATTTCCCCATTGGGAAATTTCATACTTGGAAAAAATTTCCTACTGATAGTAAGAACTCTATTGGAATGTGAAACCCCTTGGCATGGGAGGATCCTTCTCCTCCCTACTTAAGACTACTTTAGGACAGAAACCTTTTGCTAAACAATGGAAAGGGTTTTGACCTATGCTTAAGCATAGAACAGGACGTTCTTTGAGTCATGATTGATTTTAGAATTGATACAATAGAGATACTTGGAATGACAGAACCAGGTCTTGAAAATACAATCTCCACCCTACTTAGAGTAACAGGATTTAGGAAGGGCTGCAGCAAAGATCAAGATTTAATTATTTGAGAATATGACCTTCAACATACATGTGCAAAGTCACAGACCTCTGGGCAGTCTTGGGTTAAACTAGAGCCACCATTGGCACAGGGGAGACATCGACAGTGATTGGTAGATGTGAGAACTGAGGGGAGGGAACTTAGATGATTTCCTTAAAGATAGCGGGGTCTGAGGACAGGGGGAGGAGAGTTTTTTGCTCTGAGAGGTTTTGCTCTGAAGGAGTCTGAGAGGAGAGAGGTCCTGGAGGGAGAGCTCCTGGAGAGGTCTTGAAGGAGGCTGTGGAAGGAGAACTCAGGAGGAGTCAGGAGGAGAATTCTCTGGAACATTTCTTGAAAGGAGGCTCTCTTGAAGGTTGTGCCTGAGGTTGGCATGAGAAGCCTTACCTAGAGAGATCTTGGGTGAGTGATAAAACCAACTGACTGATTTATTCATTCTTATTCCTTTCTTCCTTTCTCTCTTTTTCTATTGATTAATCAGTGTATTATAAATTAAATTTCTCTATAAAACCCAGTTGGCTTGGGCATATTCATAAATTGGGAATATATTCCCTGGTGACCATCTTATATTTATATAAAACCAAGACACAGTAGAAAACATATTTCAGCGGTCATAATTGTTTTATATTTCCCTTGCTCCCAAAACATTTTAATTATCACAATTCTTATCAATGTGGGCATTCACTCCATTAATTAAAGTAACAATCCTTTCATGTCTATACCTAGGAAAAAAAATCAATAGGAATAATGGAAGAAAAAAGTCTTTTTTTCTCATCTAATAGTAATTTTAGTCAATTCCTGAAAAAGTTTGACCCTCAAGTCAGAAATTAAGAGTCAACACAGTTTCCTCAAACATTATATAGTCCAGTGAATTTCTGAATAAAAATCCTTCTTCAGTACTGATTTTATTCCTTTTTTAAACCCTTTACCTTGTCTTAGAATTGATACTAAATATTGGTCCCAAGGCAGAAGAGTGGCAAGAGCTAGACAATATCTAAGGCCATATTTGAACCCAGATCCTCCTGTCTCCAGCCTAGAGTCACCTAGCTTCCCCTATGGAATGGATTTTAAGTTATTTAAACCACAGTTTGAATAAACCACAATTTGAATACACTCATATATTAGCTTTTAATCTCTTGAATTTTGTTATTGTATTATAATTTATATTACATATAATAATCAATTTCTCTCTATCTTCTCAATAAGAGTGTCAGGAAACATTTTTTTTAATTGCTATAATCCAGACCTACCAAACCAAAACCTCTTTAAATCTCTATTCCAACAACTATTAAATGGGAATGCTTACTGTCCTCTACTAACATATAGGATAAAATGGGTAAACAAAGCGAAAGGAAAAAAATTATTAATTATCTCTTAGGTGCCAGGCACTGGTTAAATGTTTTATAAATATTACTTCATTTTATCTTCCTAATAAACATGTGAGGTAAGTTCTATTATTAAACTCATTTTGCAGTTGAGATAATTGAGGCAGACAGAGGTTAAATGACTTGCCCGGAGTCACACATTTGAGGCTATATATGAACTCGGGTCTTACTGATTCAAGGACTAGTACTCTATCCACTATAGACTAGTTTCCTCTAATGAGACAAATGAGATTATGGACCCAATTAATAACTCTTTGGAAATATGATACAATATGTCACCTTCCCATTTCCCCCTAATTTTTCCTTCATTTCCTTCATCTCATGTTTACTTTGATTTTTAAAATTTATTTACCTCAAATTTAATTTTAACTATTTACTCCATTTTCTTTTCCTTTTTTCTCTCTTATTAATGTGTGTTTATGGATCTGCCATTACCTCTGTATGTTGATCACAAGAAGCAGTGTCACACTGTGTGGATATAGATCCAGCCTGAGGGTCAAGAAGAT
Source organism: Monodelphis domestica (assembly GCF_027887165.1). Classification (NCBI taxonomy): domain Eukaryota; kingdom Metazoa; phylum Chordata; class Mammalia; order Didelphimorphia; family Didelphidae; genus Monodelphis; species Monodelphis domestica. The sequence continues at coordinate 741,021,630 of NC_077227.1, read as the reverse complement.
CTGTGTTCAAGTCTAACTTCAGAAAGATACTAGCTCTATGACCTTGGTCAAACCACCTAAACTCAGTAACCTAGGCAACTGTCAGACTGTTTTTTTTTCTTTTTACATCCAAAATATTTCTGGAAATACTGTATGCCCCTTTCTTCATTGAATTTCCATGAAGTAGTTTTCTTCTGGAATGACTCACCAATATAATGAAAACACAGCTCTGATGGAAAAGAAAAAAAAAACACAGGTCTGATATAGATCACAGATGGAAAGGTGGAAGATTCGATTGGAAGCTCTTTAATGTCAGGAACTGTATTTTTTCTCTCTCTTTTTTTATTCCAGTTCTTAGCACAGGGTCTGACACATAGTAGACATATATGTTCATTAATTGATTGGAAGATACCTTAGATATCACCTGATCTGACCTGCCCATCTTAAAGTTCTCAAAAGTAGAATCAGGCACAGCTGAGTTTTAGCCTCAGAATCTCAAAAGACAAATGGAGCATGCATCCCATTGCACCATGCTGTCTCATCTGCAAACCACACATTTTGATGTGGCACATTTCCATCATCATCATTTTTTATAAAAGTTGTTATTGTTTCTATAATGTGATCTTTAATTGCAAACATTATTCTCCAAGTCATTTAAGTCTCCCAATAATTATGAAAAGCTATCTATCTGGTAATGGATAAAAAAATAATTAGATGACGAGAACAGATTAGATAACTGAGAATTAGGACCAAATGCATAAAAAGATTCATGGATCATATATACAGTATTACAAAAGCAAAAGAGAAGAGAGTGAATTTCCTTAAGAGAAGAGAATGCATTTTTTCCTCTGTATCCCCAGCATGTAGACTGCCTGGCACATAGTGGGTGCTTAATACATGTATATTAGCTGACAATTTTTAATGGTTCAGAAAATTTGATAGCAGCAAAATAAGAAAAAATAGAATCAATTTCTTATTTCATAATAGTGCAGAGAACTCTCTGTTGTGATGTTCCATGCTATCTCACAAAATGCATACAATCATCTTATATGTAACTTAGAGCTTTAGAGAGTTCTTTGGCTCCCTGAAAAGTTAAGTGACTTTCCCAAGGTCACATAATGAGCTTTTATCCAAGGTAGAACTTAACCCCAGTTCTTTCTGACTCCAAGACTGTTAGAGGATCCTCTATTTGTTACACTCCCTCTCATCTCATAAATCATGTAAAAATCTATATACTATCTATCTATACACATCTAGATGGCATAGATTGCATGTGTATGCATATGTGTATATAAAGTCCCACATGTATTAAACATACACATAGAAGATTTTGAGAGAAAAGGAAGAGATACCACAAGTAAGAAAGGAATGTGCTGATGTAGAAAGGCTGGTTTGAATGCTTATTTCAGAATCTATATGTATTAGGGCTATAGCTTTAAGAATCAAAGAGAAAGGAAGTGGAATGTCAAGGAAAGGCATCTAATGGGTAATTGACAAGATGAATTCAGAAAATGACTGGTTGTGAAGAACTTATCCCTATGGAATCAATTAGAAGGTTTGGGTTTGGATTGTTATCTATGAGGGTGACATTTAGAGAGAAAGAAAGTCAGGATGGCCTCCTTACTTATGGGGATTGTCAAGTTTTATTTTATGAGAAAATCTTGGGAAGAATAATGTATAAGGGGAGTCTAAAAAGAACTTGAGATAAGCTGAAAGACTATTTTTGGGGACTATTGAAGATAATACAAAGAGAAGATTGATCTTAAGGAGGAACATCAAGAGAATACTTAAAAGAATTAGTATCTGGAGTGAATTGAAAGAAGTAAAAGTTTCCAGAGAAGTGAAAAATAATTATCTACTCTTATAACAAAGGTTTGAGAGAACTTTGGTGATGACAACGACCATAGCAAAAGTATTGTAGGTAACTATAGGTGTCTTCATGTTATTAGAACTTTCATTCATTTGTAAATTGCTTGTATCAAAGTGGTTTTAATGTTTATTTAATAATGTGTAAGCAAAAGTAATTACTGTTGGGAAAGGTTTCTCCATTTCATTAAATGATTAATATTTTATGAAGTTGAGTGGAGATGATCTACTTAATGTGATGGTAAGATTGTTAGTGAGAAATTAATAATCATATCATTACTATTACTATAGATTGTCAGGGAATAAAATTAAATATACTAAAAAAATTCAAAGGGAAGAGGCTGGCAGTCAGAAAAACCTGGATTCAAATCTGGCCACAAATATTCACTAGCTATATGACCCTGGATAAGTCACTTAATGCCAATTGCCTAGCCCTTGCCTGCTCTTCTGTTTTAGAGTCAATACTTAGTACTGATTCTGAGACAGAAGGTAAGGGTTGCAAAAAAATTCAATGGGAAGGTTGTGGTTGGGTGACATAAAATTAATATAGTCAGATTTCTATAAGTAAAACCAAATGCACAAACACAAATATATGTGTGTATATAATTATCTTGACTTTCATAGCAGAAAAAATTGAGTTTTATAATTCCATCCATAAAAGACTGTGTATGTATATATATATATATATGTATATATTCTCCAACTCTTAATATGAGTAAACAGAGGAGAACATGGTTAAGTGATTTGTCCAGGGTCACACAGCTATTAAATATCTGAGGTATGAGTATTGAACTCATATCTTACCAACTCCAGATCCAGTCCTCTATTTACTGTGCTACCTAGCTGCTTAAAACAGTAACAAGAATACCCAGACTAGAATCAGAGGTTACAAATAGGTAGTTCCCAAAGGAATGCAAACCTACCACAGCAATATGGACCTTGGAATGAGAAAGAACTGGATTTGAATCCTGCCTGACACTTCCACGCTTCTGTGGGCAATCATTTAATCTCTCTAAAACTCAGTTTCCACATCTATAAAATGGAAATTTTAATATATATGCAGTACCAATATCACAGATTATTGTTTGTTAGATTTAAGAGAGTTAACAGATGAAGAAAACATATCTAAAAATTAAGGGATTCATAATATGCATAGACCAAAATATTCATTTAGACCTTATCTTATATCCTCCACCTACCTACTTCATGCCTTCTTCTCTACTGATTAACAGAAGACCTAAGTTCATAGGTAGTAGCTATCACCATTAACTGCCTCTTCTCCCTATATTTATACCTCAAGTTCTCTCAGGAAAACTCACTCTTTGCCAAAGCTAATTTCTCTACTTAAAGAAGAAAAAATTCTTGTTCTCCAAAGAGAACACAACACAAACATTTCTGGAAATATTCCATATCTCCTTTTCAATTTACCAAAGGAAAAAAAACAAACATGCAAAATCCTAATTTGGTTATCTCTTCTGTCAATGTATACCACATTATGCAAGAAGAATTCTGTTTCTTCCATCCTTTCAAGCTATTATTATAGATCCCTCTTCCTTTTCATAACAAAATCCAAGGAGAAGGAAAGCAGAGAACCATCTACATTTGTAGCTTCCATTTTCTTACCTCCTACATACTTCTCAGCCATTTGCAACTGAAATTCTATCTTCATTAGTGATGAAATTATTTCCCCAAAGGTCACCAATGCTATTAGTATATGTAATAAAAATGTAAAACTTTCAATTCTCCACAAATTCAAGTTGTTATTTTTAATACTGTTTCAACTAGAAATCCTGAAAAATAGAATAAGCACCCTAAGAAAGAAACCTACTCAGTGGGGTTCAGATTGGAGTCTTTTGGTCAAAGCTCTAAGATAACCCATTCCAAGATCCTGCATGATCTCCAAGAAAAGCAAAAGCATAATTGAGTTGTGGCCAGTAGGCCATTCCTTGCAAAACTTACCAAAGCATGATCAGCAACAATGAAGAGTTCAATGTACTTCTTTTCTTTTAGGTATATCTGCATCTTCAGGGTAGATTTAAAGGAAATTGTTAATATGTTCCTTCTTGTCCATAACTCTCGTAGAAATAACACCATTATATTATGGAGTGATCTGTTAATTAATACTTTATAGACAAAGTAAAGGGAGCTGAAAGAGGTATGGCTAAAGAAACAGAGTAATAGTACCAGTACAAATAAATGTAACTTTCTTTATTGACTCTCCCTCTCCCTCTCTTCTATCTCTCTCTGTCTCTCTATCTCTCTCTGTCTTTGTCTTTCTCCTTCTCTCTCTCTCTCCCTCCCTCCCTCTCTTTCTCCCTCCCTCCCTTCCTCCCTCTCTGTCTCTCTGTCTCTGTCTCTCTGTCTCTCTGTCTCTCTGTCTCTCTCTCTGTCTCTCTCTCTCTCTCTCTCTCTCTTTGTCTCTCTCTCTCTGTCTCTCTCTCTTTCTTCATCCCCTTCACCCACTCTTTTAAGGATGGAATTATAAAATTCAATTTTTTCCACTATGAAAGTCAAGATAATCATTTTTTTTACAAAACAAACAAATTTAAAAAATAAAAAAGCTTACTCACTTCTAAACTGAGTCCAGACCTGGAAGCCTGAGTGATGGCCTCTGTTTTAGAAAAGTTATATACCACACAACTCCCATTGGTTCTGTCTTGGGCCTTGTGATCATATTTGAAGATGGCATGCTCTCCCTGATCAGTATGTTCTAGAGGTTCGATGAGATACCTTTGGTCATGTTGCCTGAAGTATCCCCTGTGGGGCATGAGAATGCAAACTATTTCCAGACACTACACCATTTATTTGCTCAGGGATTGTTGACAGGCAACCATATACTTTTCCTAGAGCTTTGACTGCTTTAGCTCAAAGGGACAGATATGTAAAAACATGAGAAGAAAATGTTCAATTGGTGGATGAGAAGGATGTGAGTAGGAAACATGCCCTTCCTATGACATCATACCTCCCAGCCAGGCCAGGATGCTAAAAGTCAGTTTTTTTTTTTTGATGCCACATAGACAAAGGCCTGACTTCCATCACTAATCCTGTATTTTCTCTAGGTACGGGCTAGAGTGACCACAGGGGAAAAGGAAACCCAATATGTCTGGCCCTAATTTCCTGTTGTTCATTGGAGCATATATCTAGAGTTAGAAAGAATTTGGCAGATCATGTAATCTAACCCTATCCTTTTACAGATGAAGAAATTGAGGCTCAGATTGGGTAAATAACTTGCCAAAGGTCAAAGAGGTCATTGTCTAATAGTCTTTCCATCATATCATAGTCTTCTCTTGTCATTGTTTTTAGCATCTTTCCTCTTGAAATCTCTTTAGTAACCTCTGATTCCTAGGTTCTATATGATAAGACAAACCACGTGTAAATTTTGGCCCTCTATGACATTTTTTCTTTTCCCAAAATCAAAGACATCTGATGTTTAAATTCATGTCTTTTAATAAAGAGTCATGAAGTAATATGGTATAATGGAAAGAACACTGCATCAGAAGGGAGTCAGAAGAATTGGGTACAACTCTCAGCTAAATCTCTATTCATGGTTCCTTAGGTGAGTCACTTCCCTTTTCTGCATCTAGGCTTGTTTATAAAACTTTCATATCCCTTCTATTTATGACAATCTTTGATCTCTTGCTGCACAACTTTTGATTTCCTTGAGTTTTTTTTTCAAATTTTACAAAGCCAAGCTGTGCTCATTTTTGTATAGCATCAACTTTTCCCTTTTCACAGATTGGGGCATGAAGGAAGACCAGGAATCATTCGTACAGGGGAACTGTGGTGCCAAGGAGTGACATGTCAATTTTATTTCCCTGGAATATCTATATTTTCCCCAGAATCACAAAAATAGGTCAAAACTATACAACTTCTATAATTCAAGCTAGTTTATTCTAATTGGATACTGAGCATAATCAGACTCATCAGAAGTCAACTAGATCTACTATTCGTTGTCATTTATGTTAAGGGAGTATTGATGATCTGGTGCTTACCTCAAGCCATCACAGGTACTGATGCTAGCAGCAGAGTCCTTTTCATGAAGGATATGTCCTTGGTAATAACAATGATCCTATAGGAGATGGAAGAGAGATACGTCTGTGTGCAAAAATATTATAACAATAATGATCATCAGTTATGTAAGAGCTATGAGGTTTATTTAAGAACTTTAAAAGTATTTAACATGCTATAACATTTGTTCCTCTGAACAACTCCCCTTTTGTAGATAAGAAAACTGAGGCTGAGAAAACTTAAATGAACCCACCAGTCAGGCATCTAGTAAGGTATCTTAGGCAGGATTTGAACTCTCATCTTCTAAATCCAAGGATCTATATCAGGTAGCTGCCCCAAATACATAAAAATATGCATGAATGTGTGCATATACACATACATACACAATATGTTATGCCTGTATATCAATCTAGTCATATAACCATATATATTTACCTAAAAGAATATATTGTCTATGTGTTTTTGTATGGATGTGCCTGTGTGTAGAAATGATGAAGGACTGCCCAAGGAACCCAGTGTTTATAAATAAACACAGGCTGTATAATTGCCAAGTGGTTTTTTGGAAGTAGGAACTGATAATTTGTCTTTAGTTCCACTTCACTAACCATGTGACAAAATAAAAGCTCTTATATTGGCAATAGTTTCCCTGGGCCTCACTTTTATCAATTTGACTATTTCCTGGCCAAGTGGTTTATGGTGAGGGAAGAAAGATAATGCTATAAGGGGAGAGACGTGGGGGTCTTCCTTTATGAGGCTAATATATGGCCTAGGAATAAGGGCTTCTGCTCTTTGTCTCTTTGAGCTTAATTCTGGCAGATTTCACATTGAGGCCATTTAAGTTAGCTATGATGTGATGAGCTTTTAGAAATCAGGAGGAGCCACTGTGAAGCACAGGAATGGAGTCCCAGCTGAGGAATGTATGGAGTCAATTCAACATTTAGCCCCATTCTCCTGTGATGGGACTTCTCTTGATTTTCTTTTATTCACTTTTATTATGCTATTCCTTCTGGAACATATTGGCTAACTACAGCCTGTTTCCTGTTAATATTAACCTCAATTGGCTAAAACCTGATTCATAAAATGGTAATATTAAGGGAACAAGGTTCTTATTTCTGTTCTTGATCTTATTTTTTACATTTCTCAGGTAAGAAACAAAGGGGGAATTTAAACTTCCCTATATGATTTAGCTATTTATTTGTGAAGAGATTCTCCTGACCCTGAGACTTTTGATTATCTTTATGACATGTAAAATCATCTCTCAGTCATTGGATTGTGAATTTTCTAAATGTAGTTTAATCTGTAGCCTGGCTACAAAAGTAACAAATAAACAGATAGTTGAACAAGCAGAGATTATACTGCTTCTAAAAATCTTATTTTCAGAATCAAGCTGACTGTATCATGGAACAACCCATATATATGAAAACTGCAGTAACATAATTTCTCAGCTCCTCCACACTTAGCCCAAAGCAATTCATGCATTTCAGGTCCAAAGTTCTTTCAAGATTCATCTCAAGTCTCACCTCTATGAAATTTTTCTTGGCCACATTTCATCTCAACTCTACTATCATCTAACAATGATAGTAATAATTCTGCTTTTACATGTTGTATAAAACAGACATATTCTTAATTAGCTTTCCGTTTGTGATTAAAATTTCATTAGATCCTAAATTCCAATGTTGAAGACTTTTAAAAGCCATATTGTTCAAGCTCTCTATTTTACAGATGAGGAAACTGTGATGCAATAAAATCAAATTACTTGCTTAAGGTCACACAAGGAATAAAGGTCAGAGATGATGTTATAACTCAGATCACAAGATCACAGATCCAGAACAGTCTAAGGGACATCAGAGTATACATGAGGAAACTAAGGCCCATAAATATTAAGTAACTTGATTAAGGTCATGTTAATAAGCATAAGAAGCAGAGAGGTTGAATCCAAGTCCAATGACTCCAGTATCAGTGTTTTGTTTTGTTTTTTCCCCAAAGTAGGGCTGACTTCCTGGAGATATACACTCCAAAAACCTCTTTTTAAAGATGAGAGCCTGAGGACCTGAGAGGCCTTTATATCAGTAAGTAATAATCATTTAGTCTTTTAGGGTGGTTGTATAGGGTGGGGAGATTGATTGGAGAAAAGATCCTTAAGGTGGGATTGAGAACTGATGATTTAAATTAAAGTCTCTACTGACTACCCAAGTATTAGCAAACAATCATGTTTCTCTGATAATTAACTGCATATTTGTTAAAACTTTGAATATTAAAAGACCTTGTCACATAAAAATTCAATAGAATAGAAGATCCTTCAGGGCAAAGGGCCTTTTTCTCTTCATCCTAGACATTTAACACAGTAGCACCAATTAGGCAGTTAATAAATTCTTGTTGATTAAATAAAATGGGCAATGAAATTCTTATGAATGACCTTTTCAGATGCAGAATTAAATTTTTGTTAGAATAATTTTATTGCCTGAGAAAACCAAATATTGATTCTATATTTTATATTTAAATCTACTTTATAATTGATTCTCTACTGTAATGTTATTCTGCATTATATATAAAATCCCAAGCATTGTCTTTGTCCCTGAGTGAAGAAGTTCTTGAGTTCAAAAGTTCAGTCTTCTTCTCTCATATTTTGATGTCAAAGTTTATTCTTCCTATTGATCAGTTTTAATTAAATAAAACCTCTGAGTTAAGTTTAGAAGTTCAATACTCTCATAAAACACTTTATTTCTAAGGCAATTGTTTTCTCAGCACCACCTGCACATCACCTTGCACCAAGGAAACTTGTCATCCTCCATAATTTCATCTCCTGAAAAACTCCATAACATTTATTTGCTATCCTTAAGATTGTAGAAGCAGATCTGGTTGAACTCTTTTAGCCTTGCCCATTTAGAGTTGTCTTATCTCATTCCTAAGCACTACATTCACTAACTGTGGTCCACAGGTCTCAGGATGCATCAGGGTTCCAAAAATCCATAAAGCATTCATATAAGACAGAGCCTAGTGGTCTTGGTCCCATGTATGGGTATAAATACCTTCCTTTAAAGTAGCCAATTATATTTTACTCACCTCCATAATTATGCCAATTTTATAACAAATTGTATTCTTTCATCACCCACCCTGTCCTGTTCTTTGTTCAGTGCTATCAAAAAAGAGATGCATTTAAAGTTCTTTCTCTTTGACTTAAAACTGAGGCATCCATGCTTGATCAAAGGGTTTGTGCCCTAGAACTTACTATTTGACAAAATACTGCTAGAAAAGTTGGAAAATATTATGGAAAAAATTAGGTTTAGATAAACATCTCATACACTATACCAAGATAAATTCAAAATTGGTAAATGACAAATATAAAGAGTGAAATCATTTCAAGACCAAACAAGAGATAGAGAATAGAATATTGCAAAACATAAAATGAATGACTTTGATTATATCAAATTTAAAAGTTTTTTTTTTACAAACAAAACTAATGCAACCAAAATTAGAAGGAAAACAACAAACTGGGAGAACACTTTTATAACAAAACTCTCTGACAAAAGCTTAATTTCCCAAATATATAAGGAACTAAGTCAAATTTACAAAAATTTACAAAAAAAAAAAATCAAGGCATTCTCCAATCAACAAATGGTCAAAGGACATGAAGAGGCAGTTTTCACATGATAAAATGAAAATTCAATAAGCACATGAAAAAGTGTTCTAAATCTCTCCTGATTAGAGAAATGAAAATTAAAACAAAAAAACAGTACCAGGGGCAGGTGGGTAGCTCAGTGGATTGAAAACCAGGCCTAGAGACAGGAGGTCCTAGGTTCAAATCTGGCCTCAACCACTTCCCAGCTGTGACCCTAGGCAAGTCACTTGACCCCCATTGCCTAGCCCTTACTACTCTTCTGCCTTGGAGCCAATACACAGTATTGACTCCAAGATGGAAGGTAAAGGTTTTTTAAAAAGAAAAAAAAAACAGTACCACTTTACACCTAGCCAACTGGCCAATATAGCAGGAAAGAAAAGTGATGAATGTTAGAGAGGATGTGACAAAATTGGGACATTAAGGCATTGATGGTAGAATTGTAAATTGGTGTGAATCTTGAAGTTTCTCAGACTTGTGAATGTTAAAAAAATCCCCATTGGGACTATTCCCCATTTTAAACAGTGAAGCTACTTAGATCTAAAATGTGAGAACTCTACTTAGATCAGAAATGTGAGACCTCTACTCCATCAGTACTTAAGCCTGCTTTAGGGGGGAAAACTTCTTGGTGAACAATGAAAAGTACTTACACCCATACTTAAGCCATGCCTATTTTTAGAACTAATACAAAGGGGTGCTAAGTACCTATAAAGGTCAGGCAAACTTACATGGGACAAAGAGGTGAGAAACTTACTCAGAGATTCTAACCTACTCAGGTGTGGATTACCAAAAGGATTAGTCTACTCAGGTGTGAATTCAGAATGGGCTGTCCTTTGGAAAACATCTGCTGTGATTGGTAGATATAAGAATTTAGGGGAGGTGACAAAGGAGAAAATGCCCTTTAAAGGGAGATGAAAAGCTCTCACTGAGACAGTCAGCTGGGAAAGGCTGCCTTGAAGGGTCTCTCTCGAGACTCTCTCAGGAACATTTCAGATTGAGGATTGAGCTGGTGGAGGCAACTGAGATGATGCTGGCCTGGTGTCACTAGAATCCTTGCTTGGACAGATCTTGTGGTGAGTAATTAAGGACTGACTGAACTCTCTCTTAAGACTCAGGTCTAGGCCATGTTGGCTTAAGGCCCTTCATACTTATTCCTTTCTTACTCTTTCTCTCCTTTTCTTTAATTCCTCATTTGTATTAATTAAAATCTCTATAAAACCCAGCTATCTTGGGTATATTTGAATAATTTGGAATAATTCCCTGGTGACCACCTTATATTTGATTTAAAAACAAAACACTGTAGTGAAAGCATATTTCCTGTGGTCAAAATTTACTCACCCACTCTTTTATCGATTACAATTTATACCTTCCACTATTTTAATCACTACAGTTTTACAACCTCGTCTATTTTAACTATCACAGTTTATGGCTCTCACTCTTTTAAATGCTACATTGGTCCAACCATTCTGGAGGCCAATTTGGAACTATGCACAAAGGGCTTTAAAAGACTGTCTGCCCTTTGATTCTGCCATACTGCTGTCAGGTTTGTACCCCAAAGAGATTATAAGGAAAAAGACTTGTACAAAAATATTTATAGCTCCTTTCTTTGTGGTGGCAAAACCTGGAAAATGATGATGTGTCCATTGATTGGGGAATGGTTGAACAAATTGTGGTATATGATGGTGATGGAATATTATTGTGCTGAAAGGAATAATAAAGTGGAGGGATTCCATGTGAACTGGAATAATCTCCAGGAACTGATGCTAGTGAAAGAAGCAGAACCAGTAGAGCATTGTACACTGATACTGATACACAGTACACAGATTGTACACAGAGACTGATACATTATGGCACAATTGAATGCAATAGACTTCTCTACAAGCCACAATGCAATGACCCAGGACTATCCAGAGGAACTTAAGAGAAAAACACTAAACAATGCAGAGAAAGAACTGTGTGTACAGAAATGCAGAAGAAAAACACATGATCAATCATGTAGTTCAATATGGGTATGATTAGGTTTTTGGTGTTAAAATATCACTCTACTGTAAATATGAATAACATGGAAATAAGTTTTGAACAATGATACATGGATAACCCAGTGGCTTTGGCAGGGGGAAGGAAAGAGCAGGTGAAAAGGGAATCATGAGTCATGTAACCATGGAAAACTATTGTAAATTTTTTAAAGAAGAAAAGAAAATATAGGTTTGCGTCCTGTAAATAAACTATTATATTGCTCAAAGTAAATGTGCGTCCGTCTACCTTTTTGCAATTTCATTCTTGACATCACCAGAGTTACAAAGCCGGTAAATACCAGAGGTGATATTTTATACCACTCTATGTCTCCTACCATGAGTTTAGGATTTGTGGTAATCTCCTCCCCTCCTTGGGAATAGTGTGTTTCACTGTAGTTTGGGGATACAAGGTCCCTGGAAAGAGAACAAAAAGACAATTACTCATTTTCATAACATCAACAAGAAAGACTTCCATGGGAAAATTTCCATAAATTTTCAATACTTTGTGAAGTCCTTTTCCTTCCCTCCCAGAGAAGATGTTACTTACATAGTTCCTTAAAAGTAATTTAAGAGGACTTATCTTCTCAATAAATGAACATATAATTGACTGGCTGGTTGGATGAATTACATTATTATGGAATCTCAATGAACTACTCTTTAAAATGGGGATAATAATGCATGAATATGAGACAATGGAGAGGCCTAACTTCTAACTCAGGAGAAGAGGAACTAGGAAGTTCTAGAATTGGAAAACTAGTAATAAAACTTATCAGTACTAGAAGACAACTAGAGTGATTCAATTAACAAACTGTTTAAAGATTTTATACTAGTATAGTGATGTGGGGAGTGGAAAACAGGGGACAGATAAAAGGGATATGGAAAGGGTACCACTGATGAGAGATAGCAATGGCATGGGGATGGAATATGAGAGAAAAATGGAGCACAGTTTAACTTTTACATCTGTGTGCCTGAGAGTATGGTAGTACCTGAAAAAGAGGGGTGGGATTAAAAGCAATGAAGGACTACAGAGGGAAGGTTTATCAACATCTACATAGCACAATAGATAGAATATTGGATCTGCAGTCAAGAACTGACTTTCAAATACAATCTTAGAGACTTATTAGCTATGTGATTTTGGGCAAGTCATTTAAACTCTGTCTGCTTTAGCCTTTTATTGATTATTTGGCCTTAGAATGAAGAAGTAAAAGCAATAGTGGTTGGTGGGGGAGAAAATGAGAATTACAAAGATGAAAAATGAGACTTGATGCCAGGAAAAAAAAAACATTATATTAATTAAAGCAGTCCAGAAGTATAATGAGTATAATAGGACCTAGTGGGTTCTCTTCTTTCTTGAAACTACCAAGGTTTTCCAGTATAGTCTGGTCTAATAAAGAGCATAAAATTGGTCAGAGGTAAGTCAGACTAGATAACTTTTATGGTTTCTTGATACTGTGAGATTCTACAAATCTATGAATCAACTATAAAGAACATTTTCCCAAGAGAAAGGAAGATTTGAGACATATCTTTGCCAGATAGACTTGAAGCAAAATTTGGATAATTTCACGTAAGTTTCATTATAATCTCAAATATGATGCAACTCACTCTGTCTTTCTCAAGTGAAGCACCATCTGTTTACCATGAAGAATCATCTCATAAAGAACTTCCACATCATACTTTTCCTGGAAAAAAAAGATGTCATTTGATTAAAATAATTAGGATGATCTTCATCTACTATGTGCTTTACATGTAGTAGGTACTTATTCAATGTTTGTTGAAATTAATTTAATTTTCCTTCTTTCTTTTCTTCCTCTCCTATAACTATACATAGGCCATTTGAAAACAAATATTACTCAAAGATTAGGGAATGAATTCCTCAAGACAGGTATTATAGAGAGGAAGGAGACAGTGAAGACATCTCATTTCATTATAATGAAAAGGAAAAAAAATAACTGATTTGATTGAGAAGGAAAATATTAGAGAATGCACAAGGACAGCAAAGAAGATCCGTGGACAGATGGTAAGGAAAAGAACAGTTGATAGCCTAAGCTACCCCATGCTCATAGTATATCCTGCATATCAGGGGTCCTCACATGGCAAAATACATTTTGATACAGCTTAAATCATCATTCACTTCTTTGACTCTTCCCTTGATGACATATAAAAGATTTGTTTTGTTGCCATTGTTTAAATAAAGGTCATAGTAGTGTTACCATTTCCCCTTACAAACACAGAGTTCACAACGCTCAAAGATAATTATAAGGAGAGGATGGCAAAGCAGGAAAAAGGTGGTGAATTTGTAGTAGAGGACCTAGATTTTAAATCTGAATGTTTCTACTTAACTATCTCTGTCCTTTGTGATCTTGAACAAATCAATTAATCTATTTGGGCCCCAATTTCTTTATTCATAGCAGGCACCCAAATGACTATAAAGGTCTATTCTGTATCCATCAGGGATCATAGTAAATAGAACATGACTTACAGTCAAGAAAACCTGAGTTCAAATTCAGGTCCAGACACTTAATAGATGGGTGACCCTGTGAAAATCATTAACCTCTCTTGACCTCCATTTCCTCATCTGAATCTATTCAATACCATCACTGATAATCCCATAATTAGTTAGTTAATTAGTATTTATTATGTTTTACTTTTATGTCAGGGATTGTACTAAATTCCAGGGATACAATGAAAGATAAAAGAGTCACTGTTCTCAAGGAATACACAGTCTAAAGGGGCAACAACATGAAATCAATTATGTATAAACAAGTTACATACAAAATCAAACTAGCATTGAGAGAGTCAGATAAAAGTTTCATGGAGAAGGTGAGATTTTAGATGGGACCCGAAGGAAGTCTGGAAAGTTCAGAGGTAGAGAAGAAGAGGGAGAGCATCCTAAGCTTCGAGGACAACTACTGAAAATGATCAGAGTCTGGAGATAGAGTACCTTATGAAAGGAATGACAAGGATATCTAATACTTTTATTTTTTACTAGTTAGAGGATATTTTTCAAGATATTGAGTGAAATAGTGTGGCAAAAAAAAAGTTTATTGAAATAACTCCTCCCTTCCCTTTCTTATTATAAAACTGATAGGAACTCTTTCTCACAAAACCATACAATTGAAATAAAAGCAAAAGATATGCCTAGGGAACCTTGATGGAGGGGGAAACATAGGAAAGATGTGTCTGGGTACTCATAGAGAATGACAAAATTGGAAAGTTGGAAAGGATCTCAATGGCCAAATCAAATTCACATCCCAAAGGAATTCCCTATATTATAGATCTGATAAGTGGACATCAAGTCTCTGCTCATGAATATCAATAGAGAGTGAGGACTTCATTCATCCAGGCAGCACATTCCACATTTGGATAGCACTAATTATTGGCACAATTTCCCCTCAAATTCAATATTAATTCTGCTTCTTTACAATTTCTCCCCTTTGCTTTGGTTCTGTCCCCTGAGGTCAAGCAAAGGCAAATACCTTTTTAGCAATTTAAAAATAACCATCATGTCTCCCTAGAGTCTTTTCTTGTCCCAGCTACTTCAGATCATATCATATGCCATGGACTTAAGGCACTTCACCCCCATTCTAGACAATATCAGTCCAGAGAGTGTCCTTCTTAAAGGTCTGTGTCTTTCTTGAAACACAACTCCCCAAACTCAATGAAATATTATGGTCTGATGAGGAAAGAGGACAGAGGCTGATTGAAAAGCCAGAGATGTCCTAAGACTGCCCATGACCCCAATTCAGCTGCAATATCCCCCAATATACTGCTCATTTGTGTTGAACTTACCCTCCTACTAACAGACACATCTATGTGTGAATATCTATGGCCAAGTGAAACATACTCATATAGAGGATAAAAGTGTCTAGGGCATATGTAGGGAGAGCCAGAGCTGCATAGATGCTGATGCCATTACATCATTTTATCATGTTGCTTATTTTTGATGATGCTTCTAGGTCTCTTCCCCATTGGTTTACCATAGTAGATAACCTCAATCTTATGTGACATATTCATCCATGTGGGGTGGTACATGGAATTTACAGGGTCCTGTTCTCAGCCAGACTTGAACAAATATAATTCAATATTTCTCTGTTTCTTCCCTCCTCAGGCCATTAGACATCACCCTGGATCTGAATGGGAGCAGGTGCTAACCAGATCCCATCAAGGGATTGGAGGCCCAAATGAATTGAGTGCAATAAAATGACTCTCTCAACCAAATTGTAGCCAACTCTCCTTTTTCTTTCTTCTCTCCTGGCTCAACACTATCTTTCCTACCTCTAATCCCATCCCCAGTAGCAGTGACTACATAACTTCACTTCACAGTGGTGATAGGTTGCACTCCTCCAGGATCTCTGCCCAGCAGAATGGTCATAGCTCTTCATACGTATTCACATGGCTGAATTGGGCAGTAATCAACAAGAATATGCTTCCAGAAGATAATAGGGTCTTAAAATCTTCTTGTTGTCTTCAGTTGTGTCTGACTCTTTGTGACCCCATTGAAGTTTTCTTGGGAAAGAGACTGAAGTGGTTTGCCACTTCCTTATCCTGCTCATTTTATAGATGGGGAAACTGAGGTAAATAGGGTCAAGTGTTTTCTCCAAGGTCTCACATTTAGTAGTATCTGAGGCCACATTTGCACTCAAGAAGATGAGTCTTCCTGACTTTAGGCCCAACACTCTCTCCATTTTGCTACCCTATTCTTAAAATCAACACTGCTGCTATGCTTTCCATACCCTTAATAGGCCAAGCTGACTTACCCATGTCTCCTAAGAATTTAATGTCCTTGTCATCTCCTCTACCAAAGCCCCTTAGAAATTTTAGGCTATTACACTTCCTTTAAGAGAGAACTCGCCTATCTGTATTCTCTCCCTCAATTAAAGACTACTTTTCCCTTCTATTTAGATCTCTTGGTACTTAGCATAATTCTTGGCAAAAAATTAACTAGTAGGATTTTATTATTAGAAATGACACAAAGAAACATTACTGTCTTCTTGGCTGCTGAGTTTTTTCCTTTTTTGTACTATCACTGAAACCTATAGACGTCTCCACAATTCAACTATGATAGTAGAGACCATTTCCCTTCTATTTGAATACTCTTGGCACAAATTTAGCATCCACCAAATACCTAGCAAGACACAATCCAGTGTCCAGAATGACAAGCCAAGTATAGCTTTCTTTCATGAACCAACAGAAGACAAATTCATGAACTATCAATATAGATCTCAAAATACACTTGATAACTCAGCATATAAACTCTATTAGGACCAGAGAGTCATCACAGACAAAGCTGCTGCCTGCTAACACCAAGGCATAATGCTGAACCATTACAATTTAATGTTAATTGTTTATACATGTTATCATATCAAATGGTCACAACTGACAAAGTTGGCGAAATAGAAAAAAAAATTCTAAATCTAGAGCCCTAGCAGAAAAAAAATCAGGGGGGCAGATGATGGCTCAGTGGATTGAGAGCTAGGCCTAGAGACGGGAGGTCCTGGGTTCAAATCTGACCTCAGACACTTCCCAGCTGTGTGACCCTGGACAAGTCACTTGAACCCCATTGCCTAGCCCTTACCACTCTTCTGCCTTGGAGCCAATACACAGTATTGACTCCAAGTTGGAAGGTAAGGGTTAAAATAAAAAAAAAGAAAAAATCAGAATAATGTGGGAGTCAGATGAGGTACATATTATCCCTATTATTCTAACTGCTCCAGGAATTGTCCCCAAGATGCTCTCACTGAGTTTTAGAAAGATGAGTTCGTGCTGATTCTTTTATTGAAATATAAAATTGTTATTTTATCCCAAGGTGCAATAATCTGAAGAATTTTAAGTAGCCAGAAACAAGAATAATGACTTGTCCTGGAATGTTTTTCTCTGAACCATCATAAAAGAGGAACAAATCCTAACACTAACTCTAAACCGATTACAAGATTAAGGAATTATAGCAAGCAATCACTGTGTTTATCTACCTAATATTCCACAGAACATTAAATAGGAGAATAGTAGCCGAATATTGATTCATCTCTAAGACAATTCTAACCATTAAAGAACATGAGAAGAATGAGATGATAATAATCACATGGCTTCTTCCAGGCAAGATTCATTGAGCATAGAGCTATCAAGGACAAAATAAACTGTGACAAATGTTGAAACTCATTGGCATCCTGAAATCAGATCTCAGTAGAAAGAGCTTATTTAAAGCACTTATGATCTATCAGTCTATTACTTTCAGAGTGAGAAAATGAATCCTAAAACATTTGGAAACCATCTTTTAGAAAATCTGTGTAATATTTTAAAAATATTTTTGATTGATACCTCTTATTTCTACATTAGCTCCATTAGCAAATGTGTTAAACTTCTCCCAGAGAGTCATTCCTTATAAGAAAGAATAGAAAGGAAGAAGCTAGAGAATTATGTCAGCTAAATACTTCTTAACTTGTCTTAGTGATTGTATCATGAAAAATATGGATGAATCTTCAAGGGTAAATCCTACTTTCTACATAGCATAAATGTGTTGTTATTATGAGAGAAAATGAGGCTGAGGGCGGAGGATTGGATCATGGGAACTAAGTGATTGTGAGAAGTCTCTGAGACTTGTTTGATGGAAAGTCATGAATGGAAATGGTGGGGGATGAAGCCAAAGTCTCAGAGAGGTCTTTGTTGCTCAATCTGACAGAATGTTGCCTTCCCCAAGTCAACCTTTGTAACCCTAAATCTGTTCCCACCCATGGGACTCTTCTCAGTGAATAAGACATGGACATCTCTGTTCCTTTGCTCAGGGACCAGTGAAGGCTTTTGTACTAGAAGCAAAAGGCATCTATCCCTCTCAGTAATTCACAAAAGAAACAGTATTCATCCCAGAGTTTTTTTCTGACTGTCCCCATGCCTGGAACATTCTCCCTCCTGTGTTTTGACTACTAATCTCTTTGGCTTCTTTTAAGTCTCAACTGAACCCCACCCTCTACATAAAACCTTCCCCAACTCCCCTCTTAACTCTGGTACCTTCCCCCTTAATTATTTTTTTCATTTTTATCTGTATATAGTTTGCTTTGTGTGTGTATATATATATTTATATATATATATATATATATATATATATATATATATATATGTTTGCATGTTGTCTTCCCCAATAGATTCTAAACTCCTTGAGGGCAGGTCCTGTCTTTTGCCTCTTTCTATCCCCTCAGCATGGTACCCTACACATAGTATGCACTTAATAAATGTCTATTGATTGACTGACTAAAGGGAAGTCAGACCTGTGGGCCATGCTTTTGATTTTCCTCAGTATCTCTTTTATGAAGAACAGGGCGTCTTTGAGGATAAACCACTTCATAGGCTTCTGTCCTGATGCCTTCAATTGCTAAGGGAGAAAAGAAAGAAAACAGTTAACATCAACAGTATCTCCCCAAGGCACATGGGTGGCTAAGTGGGTAGAGATCCAGGCCTAGAGATGGGAGGTCCTGGGTTCAAAGCTGGTCTCAGACACTTCCTAACTGTGTGACCCTGGGCAAGTCACTTAACCCCCATTGCCTAGCCCTTACCACTCTTCTGCCTTGGAACCAATACATAGGATTGATTCTAAGGTAGAAGTTAAGGGTTATAAAACAAAACAAGAAACAAACAATATCTCCCCAAAATAAAATGGTGAGTGAAGTGTAAGAAATCAAATTAAGATTTACTGTTACAAGAGTTAGGTGTCTGGGTTTCTTTTGGGAAGACATTTAACCCTGGTTGTCTCAGCTTAACTATAAATGAGCAGGAAGAGGAAATGGCAAATCACTCCAGTGTCTTTGCAAAAAACAAACAAAAAACCCAAAGAGGTCATGAAGAGCCATTCACAACTGAAACAACTGAACAAAAAAAAGGAAAAAAAAACCTGTGTCCACACATAGAGATACACACATACATACATGTGTGTGAATATGCATGTGACACATACTTGTATATATGATACGTGTATGTCTCATGTGTGTGTACATACATAAAAGTGCCATTCTACAATAGTGGTTAAAGAACATGAGCCATGCCAAAGAGAATGCCAAATTGTTCCCAATCATAGGAAAGAGTATTCAGAGTTGAGGGAGCTGCAGAAAGATGGACATAGTAGCACATTGGAAGACATCTAGATGAACCCAATTTCACATAGTTAAAGGATCTTAGAGCACAAAACCTTAGAGCTCATCTGGCCCAATTCCTTCATATTATAGATGGGACAAGCAGGGCTCGTGAAGGCAAAGTACCTTTTTCAAATAGCCATCACTAGTTAGGGGGCGATTCTGTCCTGGAATGTGCTCCCAGGCCACAAACGCATTTTAGCCCTGTGGAAATACTGTGTCTCCGTGGTATGGATTCCAACAGGAAGTTGATATGCTCTGCTGCATGGACTGGTTTCCATTTCTCCAGGGTCAAGAAATGCACATTTCCTCAGTGGGCTTTGAGTCCTGTACATCATTGTATCCTTTTCACACCATTAACCAATCAATGGGAAAAGAAAGTTTTGCCCCTGGCCTCGACTCTACTCAGGGATTAAACCCAAGGAGGGTGGGTGGCTATTAAACAGTGTGGTATGCTGGCTCACTGCCTCCAGAAAGAGCTTCTGCACTGTGTGGGTGGTGGAACTAGATCCATTCAACATGCAACCATTTATTGAGCACTTGCTATAGACAAAGCCCTGGGCTAGACATCTAGTGGACTATAAAGTTTAGATGAGTCATGGCCAGCCCCTTTCTTCATGGAGATCCTGGAAGTCAGTACAAACATAGAACATTAGAAAACCTAGGATTCCATTGAGGAACTCATAAGAGAAGCCTAGAAAAAGAGATGAAGAGTGAAGATCAAATGGTGGTTGGCCACTGGATGACTTGGCTTGGAAAGCTTCACTGAGCAGGTGAAATTTGACCTAGGATTTAAAGGATTTAAAAGGATTTAAAGGCTTTAAAAGATCTTAGCTGGTAAAGAAGAGATGAAGGACAGTTAAGACATAGGGAACAGCCAAAGAAAATGCATGGAGGCTAGAGAGTACTGAACTGGTCAAGAGAAAGAGAAGAGTCCACTCTGACTTGAGTATAGAGTTCATGAAAGCAATAACATGAGAAGGCTCCTGGATACAGGGGAAAGGCTGTTGCATCTGGCATCAGAAACTAAGATCAATTCCCAACTCTACCACTTATTACCTGAATGACCCTGAGCAAGTCCCTTAACCATCTCCTTTTCAGTTTCCTCCTATATAAAACAAACAGGTTAGACTAGATAATATCTAATAACTAGAGAACATCTAGCATCAAATCTCCCTATCTACAGAGTATTTCTATTCTCCCTATTGAATTCTATTCAGATTTATCTATTTGAATCTCCCTTTTTACTGGAAAGCTAATGCAGTTCCATATATAGTCCTTGAATGCCAGGCAAGAAAAGTTTGAAATTACTCAATAAGCAGTAAAGAATTAGTGATTTTTGAACAGAAGCAAGTCTATGTAAAGATGATCTCCTGGCTCTAAACTTCAAAGATTGTCTGATTTTTTTTGACTGCTGAAAGAAACCCCTAGATTAGAGAGACCTATAGTCTGGATTCCAGAAATAATCAATGAATAAATGATATATATCTTCATTGTCACTGTGTTCTAGTTGTGAGTGGGGGAAATAAATGAAAAAAAATTCTTTGGAGGCAAAATAGATCATTTGAATCTTTGTCCACATATTAAGAGTAGTGTAGTGGGTGGGGATGCCGGTGGGTGAGGAGAGTGGGAGATGTAGAATTAATGGTCCCAGAATCTTACATTTATTAACTGTGTGACTTGGGGATGGGGTCACTTAAGCTCAATGGGCCTCATTTGTAAAACCAGAGAATGAAACTTGTTTTCCCCCAAGGTTCCTTTCAGCAACAAAGTTATGAGCCTTTGACCCGAGGGAGGCACTAGATCTCACCATTATTTGGATTTCCAAAGCAAGAAGAAGGCATGGTTCTCAGGTCTAGCCTGGAGACCAGGCAGAACATCTGTGCTGTGGATACTGCTAGAGTCATCCATGAGAATAGCAGAAGTAAACACTCCTCTTCATTTCCCAGATTCGTTTTCCCTTAAAACATGTTAGCCATGCCAAATAAAGTCAGACAGCCCCTTCTCATCAGAAGCCTCCTCAGACAGATTTCATTTGTTGATGTTCTCTTAAATATGCTGGGCTTTAGGGGATTCAGTTCAGAGTTAGTCTAATCTCTTGAGCTTTCTATGTCTAAGATGGTGTGATTAGTGGTGTTTGGGTCTGGTATAGACAAAGACAGGAGGTGATGACAATGCCTGATATTTATACTGCTCTTCAATATTGGCAACAACCTTTATGAATATCATTGCCTTGAGCCTCATAATCATCCCCAGAAGTAGCCAAAGAAGTAACATGACAGAGGCAAGAACACTACTTCAGGATTTGGAGGCTCTGATTTCAAATTCTGGTATAGTTGCTCATTTGAGTGACCTTGTATAAATTATTTAACCTCTCTGGGCCTTGGTTTCCTCATCTGTAAAATATGAACTCTGAGATCTCTTTGGATTCCAGATCTGTGATCCTATGGTCATTTCATAAGAATATTATAGTCCTCTTTTAAAACACTTGGAGAGGTTTAGTGACCTAAACATAGCTAGCAAGAATTTAAGGCAGGATATGAACCCAACTCTAATCTTTTGTTCAGCATATCAGGCTGCTTTTTAATAAGCTAATTCAACAGCAAGAATTATAATACCATGAAGTTTGGGTTGATATCTTAAGGGTTTTTTTTCTTTAATCTCAGATAAAGAAAATATTAAATTCACAAGTCTCGGCTTCACCAAAGCTCTTCTGCACACTGTTCAGCTTGTTGCTAGTATATTATTTTGTTTTGTCTTTCTTTTTTAACTTGCAACTGCATCAGGTATAATCACCACAACTGTGAGTTACATACAATGTCATGTTTAACACTTGAATGATTTCAGGTTAAAAAAGGGGCCGAGGGCAGCTGGGTAGCTCAGTAGATTGAGAGCCAGTCCTAGAGATGGGAGGTCCTAGGTTCAAATCTGGCCTCAGACACTTCCCAGCTGTGTGACCCTGGGCAAGTCACTTAACCCCCATTGCCTAGCCCTTACCACTCTTCTGCCTTGGAACCAATACACACTATTGATTCCAAGATGGAAGATAAGGGTTTTAAAAAAGGGGGGGGGCCTGTGTGACCCTGGGCAAGTCACTTGACCCCCATTGCCTAGCCCTTACCAGTCTTCTGCCTTGGAGCCAATACACAGTATTGAGTCCAAGATGGAAGGTAAGGGTTTAAAAAAAAAGGGGGGGCATTCTTTGTTTTTATTCCCATATTATGCTCTGAATTTTATGTTCAATTTCAGTCAAATTGGGATTTCTGCTATCACTGATGAACAGAGACAGTTGACAAGGTTGCTGAACCTCCTAACACAAGGCTTAGTCATGACACAAGTCAGCTTGGGAGGAGTTCCTAGTATCTCACTTTCCTCAAAAAGAAACCTTGTATTTTTCTTTATATGTATTTTGTGGCTATTTCTATGGCATTACTTTGTATCCCCTACAAGACAAGTTCTTCAAGGGCAGGAACTCTTTCCCAGTTCCCAGTACTTACCACAATGCTTGGCATCTAACAGAAACTTGATGGATGTTTGCTGGTCTATTGATTATCTGATTACCTAAAAAAACTTATTTTCAAAGCCTTGAGACCTCAAAAGGAGACATCCATGCAAAGGGATACTCAGAAAAAGTTTAAATCCTACCTGTAGTCTGAGAAATGAGGAGAACTATCCAAAGGAAAAAGCCCAAGAGCATGCTGGATCGTCTTGGCACAGGAAGGGAGGCTGAGAGAAGCTGGACAAGGTCTGTGTGTCCTCTGTCCTTAGGCTTACTTTGTATTATGAGCCAAGGTGGGGGTGGGTGGTGGGAGAAGAACCAGAAAGATATGTGATGTTCTTGTCTGGGCACACGGAAGTGCTCCCTGAAGTCATTACACAACTTTCCAGGAGCCATCCTGAGATGACTGGCCAGAGGCTGACTTTTGAGATACCAAGCCCCAAACTCCCAATCGATCTACAGTTTTCTTTTGCAGAATTTGCCTGAAACATTTTATCTGAGGCCAAGAGTGTTCCAGTCTTCCAGACAGTAAAAAGCAAGCTTTCATTGGATCAAGAACATGGACAACAAGCATTTTAGACTGAGCAAACTATTTTCGCAAATGTGTTACCAATGTGATTATTTCTTTTTTGCTTTCTGTTATCTGGTATATAATCTTAGAGTTAGAAAGGAAGGTATGAAAGGGTACAAATGTCAGATTATCTAACTGAAACTTTGATGAAGAGTCTTCAACCACTAAGGGGATTGTTGACAAAACTAAG
Source organism: Monodelphis domestica (assembly GCF_027887165.1). NCBI lineage: Eukaryota > Metazoa > Chordata > Mammalia > Didelphimorphia > Didelphidae > Monodelphis > Monodelphis domestica. The sequence continues at coordinate 740,997,769 of NC_077227.1, read as the reverse complement.
ACTAGAAACCCAACATTCTGATTCTCTGGCCTGAGATATTTCTTTCTCTTTTGCTGTTTGTTTTTTAAGGGGCTGGGGTGGAAGAGAAGGGTTCTGTTTTTACAATGTCCATCAATGTAAGGGATATTACTGTGTTTTAAAGAACTACCCTGGAACCCAAGAAAACTTTAATTTATGCCCTGCCTCTGAAATATACTAACTTTGTCGCCTTGGGCAAGTCATTCCTTGTGCTTTGGGAAATTCTCTAAGATTATTGATTGCAAAGAAGGAGTATAGGGAATTTACTCTTTCTGGCAGTACCCTATAGTGTTGAATCATACCTCCAGTCCTTATTCCTACTTTTACATATGGAAGAGAATGTCTATCATTTAAAAACAAATCTTCTTGGTTCAATTACCATTTAATGATCTAATATCATCACTACTACCACCGTCATCATCACTACCATGATCATTATCACAACCATTATCCCAAAATATTTATTTTACCTTAGTTCACCAAACCAATTTACTTTCTGTTCCCCAAACTTGATACCTGATTCCCTGCCTCTATGCCTTTGCATAGGTTGTAAACCATGACTAAAATACACTCATTTTTCCTTAGAGTCTCTGGTTTTCTTCAAGTTTCAATTCACATACCTTTTCTTCTGAGAAGCCCTCCAGATACCTCTAATTGCTAGTGCTTGCTCCCTTCTAATTATCAGATATCTACTTTGATGTTTATATCTTATATACTCCCATTCCCAGTAGAATGGAAATACATTTGGACATGACAGAGGAGAGACTCTAAATGAACACTCTAATGCAAATATTATCAACATAGCAATGGGTTCAAATCAAGAAAACATGTAATGCCCAGTGGATTTACACGTCGGCTATGGGGGTGGGGGGAGGAAAAGAAAATGATCTATGTCTTTAATGAATAATGCTTGGAAATGATCAAATAAAATATAATTTTAAAAAAAGAATGGAAATACATTTAAAGAAAATACATTTAAAGGCTGTTTTTTTTTTTCTGACTATCCTCAGCCTCTATCATAATGTCTTGTACAAAGTGAATTCTTTTTGGATTGGTTCCCAACATATTGGCTTGATTGTAGGTCTTGCCCAATGAAGCATATGGAATCCTAAAATGGGAAGGGATCTTCGACATCATCCAATTGAATCCTCTTATTTTATGAAGGAGGAAGCTGAGGTCCAGGGAATGTAAATTAAAACTAAGGTTACACAGTGAAGCGGTAGGAAAGCCAGACTAGAATCTGTCTCCTGAAATATCACCATTTGGATTGATTTTTGCCATGTACTAATTGGTATCCTCAGATGAATTCTCTACCCCTTTCAAATATATCTTCCACACATCAGGTAAAGTTGTATTTCTAAATTTCACATTCCTCCATGTTATTCTTTTACTTATTTGACACCAGGGACTGTATTATATCCAATATAAAATTTTCTATTTGTCATTTAAGGCTTTCCATAATAGTACTTTATCCTTCTTTCCAACATAGACTAGCTTACTTCTCTTAAGTGGAAAAGGAACATAATTATTCATCAGTATCCATAGAGTTGGGCAGCTTGGTGGTACAGTGGATAGAGCCCTGTATCCAAGTTCAAATCTCAGATTAAATACTTACTAGATGTGTGACTTTTGTCAAGTCATTTAATCCATTGGAGAAGGAAATGGTGAACTATTGCAGTATCTTTGCCAAGAAAACACCAGCTAGGGTCACAAAGAGTAAACGTGACTGAAATGACTGAACAATAAATATCCATGGAGTATGCCAGCATACGTAGCCATATCATGCCTATGCTTCCTTGTTTTCCAGGTTAATTATACATTACTCTCCTTCAAGCACACTATAATCCAGTTGAACTAGCCTTCTTGCTTTTTCTTAGACATAGCATTCAAATTTTCCATCTCCGTGTCTTTGCATGATTTTTACTGGATACTCAGAATGTTGTCTCTCATCCCTCCTGCCTCTTAGAAACCCTAGCTTCCTTCAAGGCTCACATCAAATACCTCTTCCTCTTTAAAGTTCTCCGTGATCCAGCCTTCAATGCCTTCCTATCCATCCTTCCCCTTAAAATCACTTTGTATTTCACCTTATATATTTTGCCTGTTGCTTCATCAAATAAGAGATAAGCTATTTGAGGTCACAGGCCAAGCCTTTTTTGTCTTTCCCTTCCATTGTCTAACATGGGATCTGTCACTGATCTGGTGCTTAATAATTGCTTGGAGATGGAGTGATACTGACATGTCATATAGACTAAGCTGAACAAGGTATAATCACAGCTATGGTATGAGGTGAATTGTGTAGGATTTTAGGAAGAATCACAACCACGGTCAGATAGAAATCTCACATATACTTCTAACACATGGTAATGATGTAGGGAGGGACTTGATCCAAAGCTCCATAGGTATTGTACTTTCTGTAGTCTCTTTTCTATGTAAATATGCTATTCCCTATTTGGATTTAAGCTTCTTGAGGGCAAAGATTGTGATGTTTTTTTCTTTTTCATTACATCCTTAGCTCTTAGCACAGTGCCAGTCACACTGTAAATATTTAACAAATGCCTGTTGGATTATTTTTTCTTTTAATTATTTTCCTCTTTTTTCTTTTGTTTTAAATTGATTTCTATATTATGGGGACCCCCTCCTAATCCTCATTATCCAATCTGTTTGTCCAAAGAAATAGAATCTCTTATTTATATTATCTTGCTGTACTAGAACAGAAACCTTCAGAAAATCACAAAACCTCAGGATGCAAAGAGACCACAGAGTTCCTCTGCTCTGTTATGATGAAAATTCTCTGATGACTGTAAATTAATTTATAATTATTTAATAAATAAATTTTAAAAGCAGGCCAGAAAAAGAAAAGGCACCAGTCACATGTATTTTGGTACTTCTTGAATGTGCATTAGCTGCTATACTCCTTTTTTTTATAAAGCTGTTTTCTAAGTGAAAATTATGTACACTCACACTGTAGATCACAGCTAAGTTAAAAAGGAAATGGGTCTTTTTGAGTGAGAAACCTTTGCATTCTGCCTCTCCTTGGGGAAACGTGTCACTGTGTGTAAACTATATATACATTTTATTATTTTTTTTCCTTGTATAGAGTAGTTGAGTCCTTTTTCTCTCATTTTTGTACTTGAATCACAGGCTACCACTATTGATTTTTTGCACTAATATAAGTTTAAAATATCCATTTATTCTAATATTAATGCACACACAAAAGCTTAAGTCTATGGAAACCTGCCATTGGATGTTAAATATTATGGGACTTTGATTAATGATTGTGTCTGATTCCAGGAGAAAGGATCACAAAAGAGCCTTTATACAGTGCCAAGGAAATACAAAATTAATCTGTATTGTGCCTATGAGCACAAGGTCAAGGGGACCAACCAATCCCAGTGGGATTGATGAGAATTTGTGCCAAGACAGAGGACCTGTTTTGGGGTTTGAGGAAGCAGCTATTTGACAATGTCAGATGCATGATTTCCCCATTAATGTTTCAAAAAGTACCCCAGTTTGTATCACCTCACACCTAGCAGATAGGCTAAAATGACAGCTATGGAAAGTAATGAATGCTGGAGGGGTTGTGGTAAAATTGGGATTTTAATGCATTGCTAGTGGCATTGTGAATTGATCAAACCACTCTGGAGGGCAATTTCAAACTATGTCCAAAGGGCGCTAAAAGACTGTCTGCCCTTTGATCCAGCCATAGCATTGCTGGGTTTGTACCCCAAAGAGATAATAAGGAAAAAGACATGTACAAAAATATTCATAGCTGCACTCTTTTTGGTGGCCAAAAATTGGAAAACGAGGAGATGCCCTTCAATTGGGGAATGGCTGAACAAATTGTGGTATAAGTTGGTGATGGAATACTATTGTACTCAAAGGAATAATAAAGTGGAGGAATTCCATGGGAAATAGAACAATCTCCAGGAAGTGATGCAGAGCGAAAGGAGCAGAACCAGGAGAACATTGTACACAGAGACTGATACACTGTGGTACAATCAAATGTAATGGACTCCTCCATTAGTGGTAATGCATTGATCTTGATCAACCTGGAGGGATACAGGAGAAAAAACACTATCCACATTCAGAGGAAAAACTGTGGGAGTGAAAACACTAATGAAAAACAACTGCTCAATGACATGGGATGAAGGGGATATGGTTGGGGATGTAGACTCTAAATGAACATCCTAGTGCAAATACCAACAACATGGAAATGGGTTCTAATCAAGGACACATGAAATACCCAGTGGAATTGCATGTTGGCTAGGGGAGGGGAGGGGGGAGAGGATGGAGGAATAGAAAAGGATTTTTGTAACCAAGGAATAATGTTTGAAATTGAACAAAGTAAAAAAAAATATTAAAGAAAAAAAAAGTACCTCAGTTTGGCTAGAATATTGGCTCCCCTATTCCTGAGAGCAAAGGTAAAATCAGACCAGAGAATGCTATTTCCTGTCTGCTACAAAAATCGAATCACTTTTCTGTCTTTCATAAATGTGGCAATTTTCTGCAGTCCGGTCTGCTGATTGGGTAAGTGCATATTGCTACAATGATCCTACAGGATTGTGGGACATAAATCACTTTAATTGAACCCTGATTCAAGGAGTTGTTATAGATTTATTTTTCCTTACTTAGAATTTTTACACATAAGGTTTTGATATTTTATATTTCATCTGGAAGTTACTTTTTTCTCATTTATTTGGGTTTTTTATGTTTTTTTAATTTTCTTTTCACAATTGATGCATATGCCTCATAACTCAGTCACGTATCCCTGGGTGATAAATGTGTTTGTCAACACCCTCCTCAGGCGGAATTGTATAATTGGCATAAAATTCTAGTTTTATAAAAAGTTTTCTTGTTTGAGAGTAATTTTAGGATAAGAAATTTGATACCTCCCTGAATCAAGAAAGTGATCTGTTTGGAGAAGGTGTCCTGAAGGTGCCTGCAGAAACCACATACTATACCAAAAGATCCAGAATGAACTTTGGGATGTATTGAAATTGAATAGTAGAGGATTGGCCACATTTATTTTAAATGTAAACTTTTATACCAAAGGGGATTGCCCCAAATTGGCTTTTTGTCAACATGCCTAGGAAACATTGGTTTTGCTTTCTCTCTCTTCTATTTCCCTCTTATCTCTATTGTAGTTTCCTCTTAGAAAGTACAATATTGTTTGCACCTTTAGTTAGAAGATCTTTAAAGGTACAAGATAGTTATGTTTAAATGATTCATTGGGGAGACTAGTCTCCCAAATGATCACAGGGGAATTGTGTAATTAGAGTCTGTTACCCTAAAAATTTAAATTCCCAGTTCCCCATTCCCCTCATGTTACATGCTGATGTAGGAAGGATATAAATTTAGTGTAACCCCATCTCTCACTCTCCTGTCTTCCGGTCACAGCTTTGGTGGAGTGGACTTTTTAAACAGGCAAGGAGAACTTAGTCACGTGGTCTTAATTTTGTCTATAAATTAAGGTATTTTTTTACTTCTATTTCCTTTTTTTATTCCTTCTACTTCAAGTGATTATTAATAAACTTTATAAAATTAATTCTTAGAGTTGCTGGATATTCATTTAAGTCCTACATTAGGGAAGGTTACTTTGAAGCCCTCTTGGTTCTTTCTTCATTCTCAATGAGCATAGATAGGTACATCCCAGGTTGCTACTGATAAACATCTACTTTATATCCCAGATATAATTATCCTCTAAACTGGAAAAAACCACATGACCCAACTCGAATTCCAGAGACCCAGTTACATGCCATAATCATCCTTTCCCTAGTCACATAGACCCTGTTGTCAAAGGGATATATAAATCCCAGAATCCATCTCTTCTAGGAGGTAGTGCTCCACCTGCACACTGTCTCCCCAGTCTCTCAACATGAATTCCAAATTAATAAATTTCTCTCTTTATTTTTATGCTAAGTTTTGGAGTCTTGCATTCTTGCAAAGGGTAACCTAGCACAAAGCTTGAGGTTTTTTTTTACCATAAAGTTCTCCCATAACAGAAGGAAAGAAGGAAGAAACAAACAAAGTTATTGCTGCTGCCACAGCTACTGTGGAGCTATTGCCACAATTGAGATTGCTGCTGCTATTGGGGGTGTTGAGATTGGTGCTGTTGCTGTTGTTTCTATCACTGTTTGAATATTATGAGTATTTGTAAAAACACATGCACATTTATGTGAATATATAGTATATACCCAGCACAAGTATACATGATATATGTATATGTACATGTATGTGTATGTATGTACTTGTGCATATATAATATCCACATACATTTATCTGTGAACATGCTATTTTCCCCAACAGAACACAGTTTCTCTGAGGACAAAGGCTGTTTCATTGTTGTCTGTATCCCCAGTGCTAATAAGACAGTGCTAATAAACACTATACTTTGCAGCTAGTAGGAAATGAAGTGACTTGCTCAAGGCCACTCATCTGATTAGTATCTGAGGTAAGATTCAAACAAAGTTTTTCTTGACTTCAAGTCCAACATTCTATCTACTTCCCCACCAAGGTGCCTAAGTCATTCTTCTGCCTTAAAGAATGCCAAGGACTCTCCTGTGTAATGATTATATGACTGTGAACTCTTCTAGGCATTGGCAAAGGTTATCATTTGTCCTATCTTTTCAAAGAGGACCAGTGACATTGGGGTGATATCTTGACTTGCTCATGAATTAAATTTAAGTGACATAGATCTGCACAAAGTCATCAGTCCCATTCTCTCTTCCAGAGTGTTCTAAGTCCAATGGCAAGGCAAAGTCAAGAGGACTGATGATGATCCTGGATGCAGTGGATGACCTTGGTTTCTTTGATGTCTGACAAGCTCTAAGTGCTCCACAGTCTGCTTTAGCTGCCTTCATGTATCAAATTGTTCTTACCACCCATTGTACATGCTTTGGATAGGACACTCCCTCCCCCACTCACCAACAAACTTGAGGCCTTATAGTTACTCTCAACCTGGTTCAGCTCATCTTCCAAAGTGGTTTTAATGAGGTGTGTCTGTTCTTCATGCTACAGCTTCTTGGAGACACAGTGAAAAGTGAGTGTCAGAAAGACACCAAAGGTAAATGAGAAGCCTTAAAAGGGTTTTGGCAAGACTTTGAACTGGAAGGATCAGTACTCCTTGAATATTTCATATGCCCAAGAGCAAAGGTAAAGTAGAGAATAAATATGAGTCTGGGGAAGGTATACAATCTACTCGAGCTGGAATATATAAAGCATGAATGGATGCTAGGACTGGAAAGGTAGGTGGAAGCCAGATGCCAGAATATGAAATGTATTTTCATTTTATTATATATTTGCATGTGAAAGTGTGTGTGAGGGTGTGTGTGTGTGTGTGTGTGTGTATGTGTGTATGTATGTATGTAGTATGTGCTATCAGAAGTGAATATCTCTCTCTCCAGTATCACTTTTTTACTGTCATCTCTGGTCAAATACAACTGAGTAAATTCAGATATAGACAAGTCCTCAGAGAAAAGCAGTTAAAGAAACAAGGAACCAACAAGACAGGAAACTGATTCCACAGGCACTGACCCACTGGGTATCCCAGGTAAATTAAGAAACTATGATTGGTTCCCTGAGATGTGATATGAGAGTTAATGGATAGAGAAAAAAAAAACTTATAAGCTGAGACCAGCAGGAAGTTGAAGGTCCTTGGTGTGCAAGTGGAGAAACAGGGTGGACCCTTGCTGGTCCATTGATATTAATTTCCCTGCCATGTGAATGCAAATATCCTGTGAATTTTTGTGTATAGGTATTGAGAAAAAAGCAAAACATAAATCAATCACAGTAAAATATTTTGCATGACTTGGGATATATTAAATGATGATAGCAGGACTTGGTACAACTAAGTAAGATTTTACTACATGATCATTAACAGCTCTTAAATATTAAATGAACTGAACAACTATTTTTCCATCAGCATCTAGCTTAGGTTTTTTAACAAGTAAAATCAGGGTGTTCCATTCAGAGATGCATGGTATTATTATGCCTTGCTGAAATAATGAGTTTATTATTGGGGAGATCCCATCAATAGCCTCTTTACTAAGTGGGTACTGTGGAATGCAAGGTGGTGGACCTTTAGTCAGTACTTAATCTGTAGCCCATAAGCCTTCTGGAATATCATCTATTATCTGATAGATGTTATTCCCTTCCTCCTCTGACTCTACTGTATCCAGGAATAATACAGGAAAAAGGTTAAGGGATTCTTCTGGGAGTGTCAAAAATATTTCCTGTTGGTATACATACTATGGTTGCTCTCAATTTACAAAGAAGATCCCTACACACTAGATTCATTGGGGAATTTGGCATTAAGAATAAAGAGTGTACTACACGTAGAGGTCCAAGCAAAACTATTCTTGGTTCTAATTTCTTTACTCTTTGTTGTTTTCCAGTCACACCCACAACTTCCATCGAACCCACTGCTTTGCACTCTTCAGGGGATTTCAACACAGATTTGGCAGTACCTGTGTCCAAGAGACAATCATAAATTTGGATTCCTATTTTTAGGGTTTCCTGGGGTTCTGTGCTATTTTCTGGAGAATGGATAGGTATTACTGGAGCTAACACACTAGGATCAGGAAAACTTAACACTTGTTCCTGTTCCTTATTCTCTAATTCTTCATTGATTTCACCTGTAGTAATTTGCCATGTTTTTAAAATATCTTTATCATTTTCATTAGTTCTTATTTCATTGCCCATACTTCCTAGTCTATTTTCTCCATATACTATATCTTTAACTGCACAGTCCTTGGCACACCTTCATAATGAAGTTGAACTTTTTTGGCATATTGAGTTTTTTTGGATTCCTACCAGTTACTTGGGAATATTCTTGATGAGCACCTGCTTTGATATAATCTTTCATGGAATTCAGTTCTGGGACTTGTGAATTATGCTAGCATCCAGTATCAAAATAATTTGGGTAGTTTGGTCTCCCACACTGAAATGCATTATTAAACCCATTATTGAATCTGTTGTTAACCCCTTAATTCCTATATCCATTTTGCCTGAATTCATTAAAGCAATTAAACCTATTTCCTTGGTTTCCCCTGAAGTTTTGTCCAAAGATTTGTCCTCTAAATCTTCACTCTCTCATGAGATGACCAAGCCTGTCACAAAGATAACATCTTGGGATTTATCTGTATTGTCTGGGTTGTAGTTATTTCTGGGTTGTCTATAAGTTCTTAGTGCAACTATTGTGTTTTTTTCCCTGCCCTTCATTTCAGTTTTTTGCTTAAGCTCTCTGATTTATTTGGTTAAGTTATCAATTATATCACTTTCCTCTTCTGATTGCCTATCTTTCTCATCTTGGAAAACATAGTTACCAGTTCTCTAAATTTTGTCAAGATCCATACCAAGCCATTTTGGACAATTACTCTGAAAATAATTTTGGATCACAGGGCATGCATTTTTCATGAGCTGCCTGGGCATGTGATTTGTGTTTTCTTCTGTTAAAATATCCAATCAAATCGATTTTTCAGTACAGTCAATAATTCTATCAAGAAAAGTGGAGGAAGTCTCACCAGCTTCCTGCTTTAGGCACTCAAATTTAGACCAGGTTTCTGGGCATCTGGAATTTTACCTCATAGTTTTAATTATTGCCTCCCTGACTGTAGTTAAATTTCTGTACCCACAACAGAGTTAACTTCACATCTAGGATCCTCAGTTGGCCATTAGGCAATTCAGGAGTTCCTATCAGTGTCCTCTATAAGCTGCAGTTTCGCCCTCTTTGTCAAAAATTCATCCATAAGGATGTAAAATTCCAAAAAAGAATGATTGTTAAGCTTAACTAAGTGCATGAACTGCTTTACAACTCCCATTGGTTCTTCTTCATATTTTGGATTATTTTTCTTTTTCTATTTTTTTAAGTCAGAAATAATGTAGTTTTATTATTCATCACTCAATAGAATGCACTTGTAACTGCTGAAGATCTCAACTTCTCAAGTCATCCTACTACTCCATTAACCCTCTGATCTCCTAGGGGAATCTCTCTTGGAAACACCTAGAATATTTTTGTATCTTATGCTTGATTATTTTTTCAAAACTAATCACAAACTACAGTACACAGGGAGGAGGAGGATGAGAATCCAGCAGTGTGGCATATAAGAAACTCAACATCACGGTGAATTCATCACTGTTGGCAGTAAGGGCAAAATGCCATGGGGGGATGTTAACTATGCAAGTTTTTTGGTTCCTTTTTCTCTGTCAACTGAGGCCCTTTTGTGGCTACTTCTTCTTTACTTCTGACATTCAGCTATGATTCTGGAGTGACAAGGTGGATTCAAAGGAAATGACTTTTTAATCAGACTCTGAACTCTCATTTGATTTAGATTTATGCTTTTTTTTCTTTTTCTATCTCTTTTACTTCTCCTTTTTCCTTTTCTTATGTTTCTCTTTCTTCTTCTTTCTCTTATGCTTCTCCTTACATTCTGAGGAGCTGGAACTAGTGCCATCTTCATCCGAGGTAGAATCTTCTAGTAGCTTCTTTAACTGCTGTATCCTCACATCCTTTTCATGCTGCTTATTCTCTCTTATGATGTCATACATGGGATATTTGTGTGCTACGCTGAATTGTTCTAATTTCTGATTGCCTTTGATAAAGAATGGGCATTCTTTGTCACCTGTTCTGTATCCATACCATTTACAGTGCCAGCATTGCATAATCTTGACTTCTTTCCCCAGGGGCATCCAGAGTCCTTTAGTTGGAGCATGAGCCAGAAATTCTCTGGCATGTTCATTGCCTGGTATATCTGGGATACAGTGTTCTGGCTTAGTCTCATCTTCCTTAATAAATCCAGGAGGAGGTTTTTCATAAAAGGACTCGAGGTGCTGCCGCTGCTGCCGCTGTTGCACATACCACTGCCGCCTCTTCTGCTCCTGGCGCCGCTGCTGCTCTAGCTCGGTGGCTTCCCGGGCTTGCTTGGGGCTGCCCCGGCGCTCAGGGCCTGCAGCTGCATTGGGGCCAGCTTGGCCTGGCCCCGGGGACAGAGGCATGGCCAGGCCCAGACCCACGGCTCCCCGCCGCCGCTAGGGGAGGAGAAGATTGGATTATTTTTCTTAAAACTGTCTATATCAGCTTGTGAAACCCTTATTGTAGTACATGAGATTCACTACATCATGCTCTGGGGACCCTATGGGTACATCCCTTAATGTAAACATATGTATGAGCTGATATGCTTTCTAATTTTTCAGTTCCCATGTCTAATTTATTAGTTTATCTGATTTAGTTGCATCCTCTAATTTAGTTGCTTCCTGTTCCTTGCTTTCTGCCATTGTCCCTTTAACTTTGAGTAATTCCTCATATTGATTTTCCATTCTACCTAGTTTAGTCTCTAGATAGTTCATCTTTAATGTTAGATCATTCTTTGTATCTTTCTTGATATTTTGATTTTAAATGTTTAAAAATGATGGCCAAAGGCTCCATCATCAATTAAAAAACAAGGAATGCAATACTAGCCCATTGACATAAGAGATTAGTTCCAGGAGTGTCCATGAGAGTAATCGCATTAGAAAGTCAAAGACAAGTGAATTTTTTTATATATTCCAGTGTAATAGAGAAAAAGAGATTTGACATAAAAAAACATATCTAACAGAAAAAGCCCCATAGTGAGTTTATGCAGCTGATTCACCAGCTTTTCTGAGAGTACTGAGCCTTTGAGTCAAGTTGACTGGGCGATGGATTTTGGAGCCACCTAAAGTTCAGCTCACTGTTACTACAGCTTACAGCGAAACTGTCAGCTCTAGCTGCTGCTTCAACAGACCCTCTGTTATAATAATGGTTCAAACTGCCAAGTTGACGGTTGGACCCTTAAAATCAAATTTTCTGGTTGTTTGTCCTATATAACTCTGTGAGATTTAAATTGGATTGAGGTCTTAAACTGTAGTGAGTTAAAATGGTGGAAGATATAAATTGTGATAGATATAAGAGAGGGTGAGTAAATTTTGACCGCAGAAATATGTTTCACTACAGTGTCTTGGGTTTTAAATCAAATATAAGGTGGTCACCAGGGAAATATTCCCAATTATTCAAATACCCAAGTCAACTGGGTTTTATAGAGATTTTAATTAACAATACAATGAGTAATCAAAGAAAGAGAGAGAGAGAGAGTAAGAAAGGAATAAGTATGAAGGTCCTCAAGCCAATATGGCCTAGACCTGAGCCTTAAGAAAGAAATCAGTCAGTTTTTTTAACATTCACCACAAGGTCTGACTAAACAAGAATTTTAGTGACACCAGGCCAGCTCCATCTCAGCTGACTTCACCAGAGAGCCTTCCAGCCAGAGACTGTTGCAAAAGGCCTCTCTCAAGAGATTCTTCCCAAGCGGTCCTCATCAGAGATCCTCCAAAAGGCTTTCTCCAAAGATATATATATATATCCTCAAGAGATTCTGCTTTTTCTTATATGGGTTTTTTTCTCCCATGTCACCTCCCCTAAGTCCCTACATCTACCAATCACTGTAGATGCTTTCCAAAGGACTGCCCATCTAAATTCCTGCTAAGTCGACAAATCTCCTTAGTAAGTCTGAATCAGAAAAAATGCTGCTGTGTGGACCAAGATCCTCAGTAAGTCTGAACTAGAGAAAACACAGCTGAGTCAACTAATCTCATCAGGAGATAACTTGCCCGACCCTTTTAGGTACCTAGCATCCCATTGTATCAATTCTAAAAACAGGCCTGGCTCAAAGAACTCCTTGCCCCACCATGTGCATGGATCCAAGTACTTTCTTTGTTTAGCAAGGAGTTTATTTTTTCCTAAAGCAGTCTTTTTTTTTAAATATATTTTATTTGATCATTTCCAAGCATTATTTGTTAAAGACATAAATCATTTTCTTTTCCTCCCCCCCAACCCCCCATAGCCGACACATAAGTCCACTGGGCATTAGATGTTTTCTTGATTTGAACCCATTGCTTTGTTGATAGTATTTGCATTAGAGTGTTCATTAGAGTCTATCCTCTGTCATGTCCCCTCAACCTCTGTATTCAGGCAGTTGCTTTTTCTCGATGTTTCCACTCCCATAGTTTATCCTTTGCTTATGAATGGTGTTTTTTTTCTCCTGGATCCCTGCAAGTTGTTCAGGGACATTACACCACCACTAATGGAGAAGTCCATTACATTCGATTATACCACAGTGTATTAGTCTCTGTGTACAATGTTCTCCTGGTTCTGCTCCTCTCGCTCTGCATCACTTCCTGGAGGTTGTTCCAGTCTCCATGGAACTCCTCCACTTTATTATTCCTTTTAGCACAATAGTATTCCATCACCAACAGATACCACAGTTTCTTCAGCCATTCCCCAATTGATGAGCATCCCCTCGTTTTCCAGTTTTGGGCCACCACAAATAGCGCAGCTATGAATATTTTTGTACAAGTCTTTTTGTCCATTATCTCTTTGGGGTACAGACCCAACAGTGCTATGGCTGGGTCAAAGGGTAGATATTCTTTTGTCGCCCTTTGGGCATAGTTCCAAATTGCCCTCCAGAATGGTTGGATCAGTTCACAACTCCACCAGCAATGAATTAATGTCCCTACTTTGCCACATCCCCTCCAGCATTCATTACTTTCCTTTGCTGTTATGTTAGCCAATCTGCTAGGTGTGAGGTGATACCTCAGAGTTGTTTTGATTTGCATCTCTCTGATTATAAGAGATTTAGAACACTTCTTCATGTGCTTGTTAATAGTTTTGATTTCTTTATCTGAGAACTGCCTATCCATGTCCCTTGCCCATTTATCAATTGGAGAATGGCTTGATTTTTTGTACAATTGATTTAGCTCATTATAAATATGAGTAATTAAACCTTTGTCAGAGGTTTCTATGAAGATTTTTTCCCAATTTGTTGTTTCCCTTCTGATTTTAGTTACATTGGTTTTGTTTGTACAAAAGCTTTTTAGTTTGATGTAGTCAAAATTATTTATTTTACATTTTGTGATTCTTTCTAAGTCTTGCTTGGTTTTAAAGCCTTTCCCCTCCCAAAGGTCTGACATGTATACTATTCTGTGTTTACCCAATTTACTTATGGTTTCCTTCTTTATGTTTAAGTCACTCACCCATTTTGAATTTATCTTGGTGTAGGGTGTGAGGTGTTGATCTATTCCTAGTCTCTCCCACACTGTCTTCCAATTTTCCCAGCAGTTTTTATCGAATAGTGGATTTTTGTCCCAAAAGCTGGGATCTTTGGGTTTATCGTATACTGTCTTGCTGAGGTCGCTTTCCCCCAGTCTATTCCACTGATCTTCCTTTCTGTTTCTTAGCCAGTACCAAATTGTTTTGATGACTGCTGCTTTGTAATATAGTTTTAGGTCAGGGACTGCAAGGCCCCCATTATATGTGTTTTTTTTTCATTATTTCCCTTGATATCCTTGATCTTTTGTTCTTCCAAATGAACTTTGTTATGGTTTTTTCTAAATCAGTGAAGAAGTATTTTGGTAGTTCCATGGGTATGGCACTAAATAGATAAATAAGTTTGGGTAGGATGGTCATTTTTATTATATTGGCTCGTCCTATCCATGAGCAGTTAATGTTTTTCCATTTGTTCAAGTCTAGTTTTAGTTGTGTGGCGAGTGTTTTGTAGTTGTGTTCATATAGTTCCTGTGTTTGTCTTGGGAGGTAGATTCCTAGGTATTTTATTTTGTCTAAGGTGATTTTGAATGGGATTTCTCTTTCTAGTTCTTGCTGCTGAGCTGTGTTGGAGATATATAGAAAAGTTGATGATTTATGTGGGTTTATTTTGTATCCTGCAACTTTGCTAAAGTTGTTGATTATTTCAATTAGCTTTTTGGTTGAATCTCTAGGATTCTTTAAGTAGACCATCATGTCATCCGCAAAGAGTGATAACTTGGTCTCCTCCTTGCCTATTTTGATGCCTTCAATTCCTTTATCTTCTCTAATTGCTACTGCTAGTGTTTCTAGTACAATGTCAAATAGTAGAGGTGATAATGGGCATCCTTGTTTCACTCCTGATCTTATTGGGAATGCATCTAGTTTATCCCCATTGCAGATGATATTAGCTGTTGGTTGTAGATATATACTGTTTATTATTTTTAGGAATGACCCTTCTATTCCTATGCTTTCTAGTGTTTTTAATAGGAATGGGTGTTGTATTTTATCAAAGGCTTTTTCTGCATCTATTGAGATAATCATGTGGTTCTTGCTAGTTTGCTTGTTGATGTGGTCAATTATGTGGACGGTTTTCCTAATGTTGAACCAGCCCTGCATCCCTGGTATGAATCCTACTTGATCATGGTGGATGACCCTTGTGATCACTTGCTAGAATCTTTTTGCTAGTATCCTATTTAAGATTTTTGCATCTATATTCATTAGGGAGATTGGCCTATAGTTTTCTTTCTCTGTTTTTGACCTGCCTGGTTTTGGAATCAGTACCATGTTTGTGTCGTAAAAGGAGTTTGGTAGAACTCCCTCTTTGCTTATTATGTCAAATAGTTTGTATAGTATTGGGATTAACTGTTCTCTGAATGTTTGATAGAATTCACAGGTGAATCCATCAGGCCCTGGGGATTTTTCCTTAGGAAGTTCTTTGATGGCTTGATGGATTTCAATTTCTGATATGGGATTATTTAAGAATTCTATTTCCTCTTCTGTTAGTCTAGGCAGTTTGTATTTTTGTATATATTCATCCATTTCTCCTAAATTGGTGTATTTATTGCCATATAATTGGGCAAAGTAATTTCTAATGATTGCCTTAATTTCCTCCTCATTGGAGGTGCTGTCCCCCTTTTCATCTTTAATGCTGTGAATTTGCTTTTCTTCCTTCCTTTTTTTAATTAGATTGACCAGTACTTTGTCTATTTTGTTTGTTTTTTCAAAGTACCAGCTTCTTGTCTTATTTATTAAATCAATAGTTCTATCACTTTCAATTTTATTAATTTCTCCCTTAATTTTTAGGACTTCTAATTTGGTTTTCTGCTGGGGGTTTTTAATTTGATCGCTTTCGAGTTTTTTCATTTGCATTTCCAATTGATTGATCTCTGCTCTCCCTTGTTTGTTAATATAAGCATTCAGGGATATGAATTTACCTCTGATTACCGCTTTGGCTGCATCCCAAAAGGTTTGAAAGGATGTTTCGCCATTGTCATTTTCCTCGATGAAATTATTAATTGTTTCTATGATTTCTTCTTTAACTAAACGGTTTTGGAGTATCATATTGTTTAATTTCCAATTGGTTTTAGATTTGGTTTTCCACGTACCATTACTAATCATTATTTTTATTGCCTTGTGATCTGAGAAGGCTGCACATTATTTCTGCTTTTTTGCATTTGTGTGCTATGTTTCTGTGACCTAATGTATGGTCAATTTTTGTGAATGTGCCATGTGGTGCTGAGAAGAAGGTGTATTCCTTTTTATCCCTATTTATTTTTCTCCATATGTCTATTAATTCTAATTTTTCTAAGATTTCATTCACTTCTTTTACCTCTTTCTTATTTATTTTTTGATTTGATTTATCTAAATTTGATAATGGTTGGTTTAAGTCTCCCACTAGTATGGTTTTATTGTCTATTTCTTCCTTCAATTCTCCTAGTTTCTCCATTAGAAATTTGGGTGCTATATTATTTGGTGCATACATGTTGATTAATGATATTTCCTCATTGTCTAGAGTCCCTTTTAACAAAATATAATTACCTTCCCTATCCCTTTTGATCAGGTCTATTTTTGCATTGGCTTTATCAGATATCATGATTACCACTCCTGCCTTCTTTCTATCAGTTGAGGCCCAGAAGGTCTTACTCCATCCTTTAATTCTGACCTTGTGGGTGTCAACCCGCCTCATGTGTGTTTCTTGAAGACAACATATAGTAGGGTTTTGGATTCTGATCCATTCTGCTATTCGTCTATGTTTTATGGGTGAGTTCATCCCATTCACGTTCAAAGTTATGATTGTCATTTGTGGACTCCCTGGCATTTTGATTGCCTTCCCTAATTCTAACCTTTTCTTCTTCAGTTCTACCTTTTAGTCCAGTGATTTACTTTGAATCAGTCCCCCTTGTCCCCTCCCTTGATGTTTCCCTTTTTAGTCCCTCCCTTTTTCTTCCCTCCCCCTCCCCCCTCTCTTTCCCTCCCTTTTTGTTCTCCCTCTCCCCCTCCCCCCCTTGGTTTTCCCTTCTCCTTACCCTTGTTGGGTAAGATAGAATTCAAGATCCCAATGGATCTGGATGTTTTTCCCTCTCAGAGTTGATTTCCCTGAGATTGAGGTTTAAGTAAACCCCCCCCCTCTCTTCCTCTCCTTCTTATAGGAGTTTTCTTCCCCTCCCCTTCCCATGTGAATCTTTGTGTGAGAAAGATTATTCTATTTGGTCTTTCTTTACCCCCTATTTATACATTACATTTTCCCCACATATTAGTATACATAGATTGATATAAATGTAGTCCTTATAGAAGAGAGTTTGAGTAAAAGAAGAAGATAACATTTTTCCCCTTTCCTTAGTATTTACCTTTTCAGGTATTCCTTGCTCTTTGATTTTCGGTATCAAACTTTCCACAGAGCTCTGGTCTTTTCTTTGCAAAAAGTTGGAAGTCTTCTATTTTGTTGAATGCCCATACTTTCCCCTGGAAGTATATAGTCAGTTTTGCTGGGTAGCTGATTCTTGGTTGGAGACCCAGCTCTCTTGCCTTTCTGAAGATCATATTCCATGCCTTACGATCATTCAGAGTAGAATTTGCAAGGTCTTGTGTGACCCTGATTGGCATTCCTTTATATCTAAATTGTCTTTTTCTGGCTTCCTGTAGGATTTTTTCTTTTGTTTGATAGCTTTGGAATTTGGCAATTACATTCTTGGGAGTTGTCTTTTGGGGGTTTAGTGTAGAAGGTGTTCTATGAGCTCTGTCAGTGGCTGTATTGCCCCCTTGTTCTAGAATCTCTGGGCAATTTTCTTTGATTATATCTTGTATCACCATGTCCAGTTTGGTGTTTATTTCTGGCTTTTCTGGGAGTCCAATTATTCTTAAATTATCCCTTCTCCCTCTATTTTCCAGATCTATCACCTTGTCAGTGAGATATTTTATGTTTTCTTCTAATTTCTTGGTGTTTTGGCTTTGCTTTATTAGTTCTTGCTTTAAAGCCTGGTTTTCTTTTACAGTTTGGTCAAACTGGTTTTGTAGATGCGTGAATTTCTTTTGCATTATTTCCCACTTTTTCTCCCAGAAGGCTTCCATCTTTTTGGTCATTTCTGATTCAAATTCTTCATGGGTTTGTGGAGAGTTTCCATTTCCTTTGGAAGATTTTGGAGCATTTTCTTGTATATCTTCTTCTATCTGCTCTGTATTTTGTATTTTGGCTCCATAGAATGTGTCCAAAGTCGCCCCTTTCTTCTTATTTTTCTTGGTATTTTGGGGCTTCTGTGCTTCTGTGGAGTTTGCCATCTCTGAATGTGGAGGATTAGCTTTTCTTATCTCTGTCTGGTGATCAGAGGCTTTAGTCCTGGGCAGATTGTGGGTTCTATGAGTTTTCCCTGGGTTAAACTGAATATGCCTCACTGGAACTGGAATGGAAGGGTCGGACCACTTTGCTTTCCGGAAGTTGCCTTCAGAATCACTGGCCGTGAGGCTGTTTTGTCGGCCTGCGGGGGGATGGGCTGCAGCTTCCCCAAGCTCCGAGGGCAGGGACTTTCACTGAGACTTGGATAGCAGGATCCAGCCCGTGAGGCTGTCTTGCTCCAGTCAGTGACTTTCACTGGGACTCAGATAGAAGGCCCTGAGGGTTGTTGTTCCGAGGACCCTGCTCTCTGAGCCGGGCCGGGCTGCGGCTTCCCGGAGCCTTGGACTCTGCGCTCCTACCCCTTAGGTCTGAGTGATCTCGGGTTCTGGCTTTTGAGGGGGGCCGTACCTTTTGATCCGGGTCCAGGTCCAGGAGGAGGGTTCCCAGGGTCTGTGCTGTTGATCGTTTTGAATTTCGGTGCCTTAGGAGCTCATAGTTTGAGATCGGTTGGGAAGGGTTTTCCGGAGATCTGAACTTTAGCTTTCTCTAAGCCGCCATCTTAACCACCTAAAGCAGTCTTAAGTACAGTTGGAGTAGAGGTCCTCCTATTTCTGATCCTGTCCAGTTCTCACATCAAAATGGGGAATGTTTCTCGGTAGGGAATTTGTTCCAATTAAGAATTCCCCGATGGGGAAATTTTTAACATTCACAAGTCTGAGAGATTTCAAGATTTACACTCACAAACACTGTAAAAATAATAGGCAATGAATTGATTATTGATTATAAACTGATTAGATATTCTGCTTGCTGTGCTTACAAACTATCTTCAGTTTTTATCAGTGAAGTTAAGTTGCTTCTGGGCCAGGTGCAAGGACATTAAAAAGACTCTTGTTATAAAAAATAAAATATTTATTGAAACATATAAGGATAAAAAGGACTTCTAACTTAAAGGAATTCTAACTCCACACAAATAAAACTCCCTGGTTCTGCAAGGAACCACTTTTCCTGTTTCCACAGGCTACACTGATCCTTCCTATCACTCTGATCCTTATAATTCTAACTTTGTCTCCAAGTTATATAAATATGAGCCTTAGCAAGAACCAAGTTAAGGACTCTGAGCCTTAGCAGATTCAGAGTCTAAACCAAAGACCAGTTCTTTCTTTGGTCTTCTCATATATAAAAACAATTAATGTAACAGTAATTGATAGTCACTTTTGTTTCCCCAGATAGAAAAGGAAAATGACTTAGCTCCTTCAGGTTTTTCCCTCCTTTCCTTTTACCTTCGGGATTAAGGAGAGAGAGAAAAGATACCACCTCTTGCCAGCACTCCTAGAGAGAAACTGCTACTCCTTCAGAGAAGCTGCTGCTCCCAGAGACCAACTGCCACAGAAAAAACACTAAAACCTCCCACACACACTGTCAACATTTGAAATTGACACTCTGTCTTAGATCTGCTTCAAACTCCAATTCTTTCCCAAGCCAGCTTCTCTACTTCTTATCTCTAAACTAATATAACAAGACCCAATTTCTAATATCATCCTTATAGTAACTACAGGCCCATTATGGTGGCGAACAGATTAGAAAGCTAAGTATCTTTCTACCTCTCTCCTACTTTTCCTTCTCTTTACTACTACTACTAAGAGGACGACAATGACGACTTTTGATTTAATAAAGTTATTAAGATATAAATAGTCTCATAATTTTTAATATTACAGGGTACACACACATATATATTACATATTTCCAATTACACACATATCTGGGGTGTACATGGGAGTATTTGTACATATATCAACTACAAATATTCCTATACAAAATGTTCTCCAGTTTTTGTTGAAATCATTTGTATCTCTTTGTGACCCTGTGGATCACAGTACCCATGAGATTTTCTTGGCAAAGACACCAGTAGTTTGCCATTTCCCTTTCCAACAGATTAAGGTAAACAAAGATCAAGTGATTTGCCCAGGGTCACATAGTTAATATGTCTTTCTAACTCCAGACCCAGAACTTTATCCATTGGGCCAATTAGCTGCTTTCCCAAGTCTTCATGTAAACTAAGCTTACTTTTTGTAACCTATACTAAGATTAAGATATTTTTATATTGCTAAAATTTTAGAGTTATTAAACCTAAATATGCACATATATAAACATATGGTTAGACAAGTAGACAAACATTTAAATGGATAGTCAAAGAGATCCCATGGTAATGTGATTTTTTGTATAAAGAACCAGCCTTAGAGATAGGGATATCTGGGTTCAAGATTCATACTGAGTGAGTGACCCTCAGCCTTGAACTTAATCTCTTTGGGCTTCAGTTTCTTCATCTGTAAAATGGGAATGATAATAACTCAATAATCATAACTGTGGCCCCTTTTTTCATTAGTGAGATGAGTTCTTTCTGGCAACTCATGATTGAAGAAGAGTCTAGATCAGTCTATTCTTCATTCTCCATGGATTCATACTACCTATCTCTGAACTTTCTGCTCTCCAGTAGTTAATATGTTGTCTCCTCACATTAGAATATAACCTCTTTTAAAAAGGGGTGGAGGAATATAATCTCTTTTTTTTAAAACCCTTACCTTCCATCTTGGAGTCAATACTGTGTATTGGCTCCAAGGCAGAAGAGTAGTAAGGGCTAGGCAATGGGGGTTAAGTGACTTGCCCAGGGTCACACAGCTGGGAAGTGTCTGAGGTCAAATTTGAACCTAGGACCTCCCATCTCTAGGCCTGATCTCAATCCACTGAGTTACCCAGCTGCCCCACAGAATATAATCTCTTTGAGGGCAGACAATGCCCTCATGTATTGGAATCCCCAGAAATTGGCACAATGCCTGAAACACATGTGGCAAATGCTTAACAAATATGAATTGACTGATTCATAGTGTTATTTCAGGATCAAATGAGATAATGTATGCAAAGGGCTTCACAAAGTTTCAGATGCTTTATAAATATCATTTATTACAATGAATAACTTATGGAGGGACTTTAACTTGCCTAGGAGAGAATAGGATCTCATTAAGGAACCATGTTCAACAGATATATGAGAATTCATTTATTTTTAAACCGTAATTAAAATATGTTGCTGAACCATACCCAACATGTCCAGACTAGATTATCTAAATTAGGAAACATTTGTCTGAGGAGGAAAATTGTAAGAAAAATTTTAGAGTGGCTAGTTTGATCTTTTAAAAAAAATCCACCTCAGTTTTATCAGTTTAAGAGCCAAGTTTTCTGATGGCTCAAAAACTGGTCTCACCCAGATTGGGAATCTAAATTCCTTCCCCAAGTGAATTTCCATCTGCTTGACCAACTCTTACTGAAAGGCTTTGCTAAAACACCCAACCTGATTCTCATTCTCAGGAATAAGATGTGCTTTTAGAAAAGGTTAAACTTTGACTCTGATTTCAACATCAAAGGGGATAGCAGAGAAGGACCATCAGACCAAAGACTGATTTCTGAAAGAGATTATCAGAGAAGAAGGTGTACAGTTCCTTTGTTCTCTACTCCTTCCTCTGCAGTAGACAGATGGCAGATCTGACCACAGTAGGTTTACTTACAGAATTGAGCTGTATTTCCCTGAGGCTGCCAGGGTTATGAGGCTAGTGTCTAAATCATGTAGTACCGGAGAATGTCCTAGGCATAATTGTATAGTTATGTTCTCAACAATCAACATTTCTTTGGGGTTTTAAGGTTGGTAAAGTATCTTACTGGTATTGTCCTCTCTGAACCTCAACTTTCCTAGTGTGACTTGTACTTTTGACATTAGAGTCTCCATTTCACATGTGGGGAAACTGAGTATTAGAGATAGAATTTGAACCCAGTTTTTTTCTGACACTAAGTCTAAGCTCCATTTGCTATGGAACACTAACATTAAATGAGGTGATATCACATATTTTTTTCTCTGAAATCCAAAGGGGTTATGTCAGTGTGGGCTCTTGCACTGTACATATTGTATGCTGAGCACAATGTCCATCTGCCCTAGTATTAATTTGTCATCTGTTGTGGCATTATTACCTCTGATTAATCAGGAATAACTATCCCCTTCAGTTGGCCTCGTATCACCATCTGACTTGCCATATTGGAGTTCCCTCAGTTTCGACAGCTGTCCTGAAGCAAGAAGCAATTGGATGGTAGAGTGGATGGGCATGGAGTCATTAAGACCTGAATTCAAATCCAGTCTCAAACTCTTCCTTAACTCTGTGATCCTGGGCAAATCACTTGACCTTCATCTGCCTCAGTTTTCCCGTCTGTGAAATGGGAATAACAATAATACCTATATCCCAGAGTTGGAATGAAAGTCAAATAATATTTGTAAAGCCCTTAGTACAGAGCTTGGCACATTTTACATGTTTTAAAATGTATTTCCTTCCTTTCTGAAGCTTTATAATGAAGATTACCAAAACCTTCCTTTTGCCCTGAACTGTTTCATACATGATGTCAACCCTTTTTAGGGCAGAATCTCTTTGTTGTTTAGTCTTCATTTTTGAAGGGTGGTGTCTTTATAGGGTGGTGTCTTGACTTGTGCTTAAGTTAGATTTAAGGGAGGCAGTGTTAAACAAAGTCAACAACCCCACTCTGTCCTCCATAGTCAACAAAGTCCAGTGGAAAGACAAACATCAGGACCACAAATTATGGCCTTAGAAATATTTCCTCTGAACCAATTTAGATGTTAGTGAGGTTCAAGCATTGCCCAAACCAACCCCCTTCCCCAGCCACAGACCATTTTCCTCTCAAATGTAAAAATTCTTCCTAATGAATCTCTTTTATGTAAGATAATTTTTCCATTCCTTTCTTTTGCTTTATCTGAGAGCATCCCTTTTTTCTTGCCTAGCCCTTTATTTTTCACATCATCCTGACATAATCAACTCATTCTCTCTCCTTTTTTCTACATATAACTCTTGTAATTACACAAATAATGTTAAAAATTATTATGAGATACATATATGAACTTCTGAGCATGAGGTAAGTAGCTTAACCTTATTGAGTTCATTATTATTTCTCTTTCATGTTTTCTTCTTTTGCTTATGTTCTGTATTTGACAGTCAAGTTTTCTATTCAGCTCTTGTCTTTTCATCAGGATTACTTGAAAATTCTTTATTGCATTAAATTTCTATTTTTTTATTGGTTGTAATCCCAGCTATCTTGCCTTCCAGAATATCATATGCCTAACCTTCTGCTCCTTTAATGTGGTAGTCACTAAATCTTAGGTGATGCTGACTGTGGCTCCATTGTGTTCATTTGATTGGCTTCTTCCTGGCTACTTAAAGTATTTTAGAATGGGACTATAATATTCCTCAGAGTTTTAATTTCAAATGTCTTTCAGTGATGATTGATGATTTTTTCATTCCTAGTTTACCCTCTAGTTAAAAAATATTTGGATAGTCACTATTGACTATTTCTTAAAATATGATATTATAGGCTTTTTTTATTATAACTTTTAAGTAATCCAGTAATTGTTAAATTATCTATTTATACTCAGTATTTTTTCTATGTCAGTTGTTTACCCTATGAGGTATTTCATATTTTCTATTGTTTTCAGATTTTGATTGTTTCTTGATGCATTCTTGAATTATTATTTTTTCTTTTGTCTAATTATAATTCAAAGAAATCACTTTCTCCCATGAGCTTTTATACCCCCCTTTCTATTTGGCCAATTCTACTTTTTAAGGAGCTATTTTCAGTCTTGAATTTGCCCTTTTTCTCCATTTGCTCAATTCTATTTTTAAAGTGTTTTCTTCAGTATTTTGTGCCTTTAAAAACATTGGCAATAACCATAAACATTTGTCTGTCCAGAATGCTCTTCCCTTGCTTTCATATTTTATCTCATTTTCCCTCTACCATTCTTTTTGATTTTGAAAAATTTCTTGGCACTTCTAGTAATTTTTCTTGGGCTTATGTCCAATTTTTTTTTGAGGCTGTTCTTATAGCTATTTTGACTTGATTGTTTTCTCTGGAGTTTTTTTTTTTTAATCTTGATCTTCTCTGTTACTCTAGTAGCTTTATATGGTCAACTCTTTTTTTTTTGGGAGTTGTTTACTCATTTATGTATCCCATTTCTTCATTCATAATTTTATGTTAATATTGGGCTCTGTTCCTGGCAGAGAGAGAGTGTCTCAGTGTTCAGACATTTTTGCAGAACTTCTTCTAGGGTTGTGGATGTTTTGGGTGCTTTCAAGGTGATATGATCTGGAGAGAAGTGTGGTTCATATTCTCTTCATCTGTACTCTCATCTTCACGCAGAAAGATTCTCTGATCCATTGGGATTTCAAGGCATACTCCTCCTTATGGTCCCTGATCGCTTGGGTTAGGAAATGATACTACCTCTCAGGGCTTTCACTTTCTCTTGCCTGAAATCACTTCTCTAAGACCTTAAACCATGTCCCAAAAGTGGGTGTAGGCAATACAATTTCCAAACAATATCTGGTCCTGAATCCAAGGCTAGCAAGGAGTATCATATAGTCTTTTTGTTACAAATTGCCAAGTCTGGCTTGAGAAACCCCCAAAATGATGGTCCTTCTGTCACCACCATCTAGTTTATGCACTAGTTTTTAATCCAATGGACTCCAGGCCAGTCTTCATTCCCATGTAATAGATTTCTCTTTCTGGGCACCTATGATGTCTGGAGAAGGAAGAATGTCTTACACTGTCCTTTTGTTGGCTCTCTGTCACTCCAGAATTTGATTTGAAACATTATTTCAAAAGTTATTTGGAGGGGAATGTGGAGAGTTTGAGTGCTTTTCTACTCTGCCATCTTGACTCTTTCTCCTTATGAAACTGAGGCCCAAGGAACTTTAGCAACTGAAAGCACTGGGCCTAAAGTCATGAAGATCTGAGCTTAAATCTTTGATCCTGGGCAAGCCATTTAACCTCTGTTTGATTCAGTTTCCTAATCTATATAATGGGCATAATAACCCCTACCTCCCAGGATTGTTGTCAGGATCAAGAGAGGTAACAATCACAAATATTTAGCACAGTGCTTGGCATATAGTAGGCACTATAACAATTTTAGATATTATTAGGATCACAGGATCATAACTTTATGTGGAAGGTGTCTCAGAAGCCATCTGGTCCAACTCTTTCATTTTTCAGAAGAGGTAACTGGAGTCCACTCAAGGGAAATGACTTGTCCAAAGTCATAGATCCCATCAAATGTGGAATTTGAACCTATATCCTCTGATTCTAGCATCAGTATTCTTCACATTTTATTGCCAGACTGGTCTTCTGCTTCAGAAAATGATGTTTTCAGTAACAGCAAAAGACAATAACTAAAGAATGAAATTTAACCTGGCCAGCAAATCAATTTTCCATCTCTTTTTACTTAGTTTTAGCATATTATGAAAAGAAAATAGAAAGATAGAAAGGAGGGAGGAAAAGAAAATGAAAAGTAAACCCATTAACAGTAATACAACTCTGCCAGGGTTCTTTATCTCTGCCAACTGAGTCACAGGGTCTGAAGGTGGTGGACCCTGGTGCCTCTTGGTTCTTTCATGGGACACACTTGCAAAAGAGATCCCTCTCAGCCTTCTCTCATTTAATCTTCCCACACTAGAGCCTTCACCTTTTCATCAGGGTTGACTGAACAGTACTTGGAGATCA
Source organism: Monodelphis domestica (assembly GCF_027887165.1). Lineage (NCBI taxonomy): Eukaryota > Metazoa > Chordata > Mammalia > Didelphimorphia > Didelphidae > Monodelphis > Monodelphis domestica. The sequence goes on along the minus strand of NC_077227.1, from coordinate 740,971,730 downwards.
TCTGCCAATCCTTTGTTCTGAAACTGGTTTATTGCTTGCAAGTCCCTTCTCCTCCTACCCAAACCAAATGAGGCTGAATTCACCCCTTACTTGAAAAAACAAAAACAAGTAAACAAACAAACAAAAAACTTTCCTTCCTTGTATTTAACTCTTGCCCAAATCTCAAATCCAGTTTAAATTTCAGTTAATTTTTGGGGAAAATAAAGGAAAGGACTAATTGGCCTTCCAGCTCTATGGCCAAAAATGCAATTCTTTACTTCTTTACCTATAGCTCAACTGTCCACACTCCCTGATGATGATAATATACAGGTTGGCTGCCAAACCACAAGTAAATAGACCCTTTTTAAACTTTTCTAAGCAAATTAAATAATTCTGATCATGGAGTTATTAGTATTATGACTATTACTACTACTACTACTACTTCTACTACTTCTATTACTACTACTACTACTACTACTACTACTACTACTACTACTACTACTACTAGCATTATATAGTACTTTGAAGTCTGGAAATTGCTTTACATATCTTATTTTCTCCTTTACTAAGCCCTGTGAAGTAGATATTATTGTTTTTCATTTTACAGATGAGGAAACTGCGTCTGAGAAAGGTGAAGGGACTTTTCCATCCACCTAGTGTAAGGGGGAAAAGAGGTTATTTTTTAAATTATTGGACTAGATTATTTAAGAGTGGTCATTAGGAATTTAATTTATTCCAAAGAGATTTATTTACAAAATTTAGAAAGAGTGAAGTAAGAAAATCAGAGAGAAGATTAGGTAAGATATGTACCCTAAGCACTAAATAGTTTATTTCCAGCCCCTGGTTCAATGAGGTTGGGAGAGTTAGTCCTTAGACCTCAGCAAAGCAAAGGACCTGGGGAAGTCTCTCTCAAGAAGTCTCTCTTGGGACTTCCAGTCAAGATGGCAGAGGTTGTGAAAGGTCAGAGCTCTGAAACCCCTTCCTTACCAATCACAAATTGAATGCTCCCAGGACACTGAAATTCAAACTGAACAACAGGATAGACCTGGGGAACCCTCCTCCTGGACCTGGATCAAAAGGTACAGCCCCCCAAAAGCCAGAACCTAGATCACTCGGATCTAAGGGGTAAGCAGAAGGAAGGTCCCAGGACCCACCCTCCCCAACCCAGAGTGCTGAGCCCACGGCATCAGCGGGAACCTCAGGGCTAGCAAAAGGGCCTCAGGGCTGGCTATTCTGAAAGACTCACCTTGAAAATAACCTGAGCCAGTCTCTCCAACACAGATGGCAGGGAAACATAGAAAGAAGGGGGAAGCCTGTAGCCCCCTGGCTGGGTCCTTCCATCTGAGTCTCAAGGAAGGTTCCAGCTTTAGGTCACTAGCTGAACCCAATCCCATAAGGAGCACCCAGAGCTTCTGAAAGGACAGAAACCTCAGGGCCGGCAAAGGAGTTACTCTGAAGGGCTTACCTTGAAAGCAACCTGGGCCAGTCTCTGGGCAGTCAACACAGATTGTGGAGGAGGAGGTTTTTTGGTTCGGGGATCATTTGGCCCAAACCAGCTGAACCTAATCACATCAGGAGCCCTCAGAGCCCAGGGAGGCCATAACCCCTCTCCCCTTAGAGAGCAGGGTCTTCTGAAAGAAAAAAAAAACCTCAGGGCCAGCAAAGGGGTTACTCCAAAGGGCATTCCTTGAAAGCAACCTGGGCCAGTCTCCAGACATTCAAAACAGAAAGTGGAGTAGGAGGTTTTTTTGCTTCAGGGCTCATTCAGACTAAACCAGCTCAACCTAATTCCATCAGGAGCCCTCAGAGCCCAGGGAGGCCACGACCCCTCCCCCTTTAGAGAGCAGGATCTTCTGAAGGAACAGATACCTAGAGACGGAGTCAAGACAATTTTATCCTAAAGAATTCTGTGGAGAATTAGAAGGAACATAGACCTGGCAGCCTGACTAGAGCTTTGGAGATCCTCCATATTTGCTCCAGCTGTCCAGGAAGTTTAGAACTCAGAGCAAACCCAGCCCAACCAAGCTGAACTTAATCCCATCAAAAGTCTCCAGAATGAAGGGAAGCCCAGGCTCCTCACCCATCCTCATTGACTGCTGGACTTTAAGCCAATCAAAAGCCTCCAGAGGACAGGGAAGTTCAAACCCCCAACAACCCTCCCCCAGAGATTGCACCAAGAGATCTTCTGTTAAAGCTCCAAGAGGGGAGACTTATAGAAGTCCTCAAATACAAAAAAAAATTAGAGGAACAAGAGCACAGACAAATAGGGGGAGTAAAGAAGGGGTGAATTTGAGCAAACAACAGAAAAAGAAGAAAGAAACTACAATAGACAGCTACTACTCAGCAAATGGAACAGGGGGACAGATCAGCAAACAATAAACCAGAAATCCCAGCTAATTGGATATAGGCTGTGGAAGAACTCAAAACACAACTAAGAGAGGCTGAAGACAATTGGGAAAAGAACTTAAAAATTAAGATAAGTAATCTGGAAACAGAGGCACTTGAACTAAAATGAGAAAATAGTGTCTTGAAAACCAAAATCAACCAGCTGGGAAACGAGGCAAAGGAGATGAAAGATGAGGCAAAGAAGATGAAAGATAAGGCAAAGGAGATGAAAGACGAGGTAAAGAGGATGAAAGACCATCTTCAAAGAAAATCAGACCAGAAGGAAAAAGATGACCAAAAAGCAAGAGATGAAATCCAATCTTTAAGAACCAGAATACAACAACTGGAATTAAGTGACCTCACAAGGCAGCAGGACACTATAAAACCAAACAAAAAGAATGAAAAAATTGAGGAAAATGTGAAGCATCTCATTCACAAAACAGACGATTTAGAAAATTGTTCAAGAAGAGACAATTTAAGAATAATTGGACTACCAGAAGACCACAACAAAAGAAAAAGCCTGGACATAATACTAGAGGAAATTATCCAGGAAAACTGTCCCAAGATCCTAGAACAAGAGAGGAAAGTGGAGATTGAAAGAATCCACAGATCATCCCCTGTATTTAATCCCCAACTGACAACACCAAGAAATGTTATAGCCAAATTCAAAAACAATTAGATGAAAGAAAAGATATTACAAGCTGCCAAGAAGAAGCCATTCACATACCATGGAAATACAATGAGGATAACACAGGATCTAGCTGCATCCACACTGAAGGACCAAAAGGCATGGAATATGATATTCCAGAAAGCAAGGGAACTAGGTCTACAACCAAGAATAAAATACCCATCAAAACTGACTATATTCTTACAGCGGAAAGTATGGTCATTCAACACAACAAAAGAGTTCCAAGCATTCATAAATAAAAGAACAGACCTGAACAGAAAGTTTGATGTCCAACCACAAGACTCAAGAGAATCATCAAAAGGTATTTAAAAAAGAGGGGAAAAAAACAAACAAAACAACAACAAAAATTTTATAAGAGACTCAATAAGTTGAAATAATATGTATCCCTATAAGAAAAGAGGTCATTGGTAACTCTTAAAAACTGTTGCTATCATCTGACCAGATAGAAGAATTACACTCAGAGAGAACAGTGACAAATTGTATAGGATGAAAGGACAAGACATAAATAGGTATATAGATATATGCATGCACAAATACATACACATATGTATGTATGTATGTATATATATATATATACATGACTAGAGCTAAAAAAAAGAGATGTTATGACTAAAAGAAATGGGAAAAGAAACAAATGGGGGTAAATTTATACGTCACAAAGAAGCTCATGGAGGGAGGAGGTAGAATATCAATACACTGGAAGGGTAAAGAGGTTGGAGATAGGAAATACGCAACTCTTATGTACTTTGAAACTGACCCAAAGAGGGAAAAACAATCCAATCCATTGGGGAAGAGAATAGATTTGCACCCTATAGGGAGTAGAAGGATAAAAAAAATGGACTGGTGGGGAGGGAAGCAGTACAAGGGAGGGAGAGGGTGGGGGGAAATATTTTTTTAAAAGACTACAGGGGAAAATAAGGGAGGGAATAAGAAGGGAGGGGGTAGAAAGGGAAGTAAAATAAGGGGGGGGAACTAGGGGGACTGACTATAAAGAAACATTGGTATAGAAAAAAATAGTGAAAGAAGAAAAGGCAGGACCAGGAGTAGAAATCAAAATGCTGGGAAATACACAGCTAGTAATCATAACTCTGAATGTGAATGGAATGAACTCATCCATAAAACCCAAGAGAATAGCTGAGTGGATTAGAATCCAAAACCCTACCATATGCTGTCTGCTAGAAACACACATGAGGAAGGTAGATACACATAGGGTGAAAGTAAGAGGATTGAGCCAAACCTATTGGGCATCAAATGATAAAAAGAAGGCAGGAGTAGCTATCATGATATCGGACAAAGCCAAAGTAAAAACAAATCTAGTTAAAAGAGATAGGGAAGTTAAATACATCCTGATAAAAGGCAGTATAGACAAGGAGGAAATATCTGTACTCAATATGTATGCACCAAATGGCAGAGCATCCAAATTTTTAAAGGAGAAACTAGAGGAGCTCAAGGATGAAATAGATAGAAAAACTATACTAGTGGGAGATCTGAACCTTCCCCTATCCAAACTATACAAATCAAATTAAAAAAATAAACAAGAAAGAGGTGAGAGAAGCAAATGAAATCTTAGAAAAATTAGAGTTAGTAGACATATGGAGAAAAATAAATAGGGACAAAAAGGAATACACCTTCTTTTCAGCAGCACATGGTACATTCACAAAAATTGACCATGTACTAAGGCACAAAATCATTGCAGACAAGTGCAAAAGGGCAGAAATAATAAATGCAACCTTCTCAGACCACAATTCAATAAAAATAATAATTAGTAAGGGTACATGGAGAGATAAATCAAAAATTAATTGGAAATTAAATAATATGATTCTCCAAAACCAACTAATTAAAGAACAAATCATAGAAACAATTAATAACTTCATTGAAGAAAATGAAAATGGTGAGACATCCTTTCAAAACCTATGGGATGCAGCCAAAGCAGTACTCAGGGGGAAATTTATATCCTTGAGTTTGTATATAAACAAATTAAGAAGGGCAGAGGTCAATGAATTGGGCATGAAAATTAAAAAAAACTAGAAAGTGAACAAATTAAAAATCCTCAGATAAAGACTAAATTAGAAATCCTAAAAATCAAAGGAGAAATTAATAAAATTGAAAGTCAAAGAACTATTGATGTAATAAATAAGACTAGAAGCTGGTACTTTGAAAAAACAAATAAAATTGACAAAGTTCTAGCCAGTCTAATTAAAAGAAAGGAAAGAAAAAAACCAAATTGACAGTATCCAAGATGAAAAGGGAGACCTCACCTCTAATGAAGAGGAAATCAAGGCAATCATTAAAAACTACTATGCTCAATTATATGGCAATAAATCAACCCACCTAGGTGTTATGGATGAATATTTACAAAAATATGAATTGCCTAGACTAACAGAAGAAGAAATAGATTTCTTAAATAATCCCATATCAGAAAAAGAAATCCAACAGGCCATCAAAGAACTTCCTAAGAAAAAATCCCCAGGGCCTGATGGATTCACCAGTGAATTCTATGAAACATTCAAAGAACAGCTAACCCCAATACTATACAAACTATTTGACATAATAAGCAAAGAGGGAGTTCTACCAAATTCCTTTTATGACACAAACATGGTACTGATCCCAAAGCCAGGCAGGCCAAAAACAGAGAAAGAAAATTATAGACCAATCTCCCGAATGAATATAGATGCAAAAATCTTAAATAGGAACCTAGCAAAAAGACTCGAGCAAGTGATCAGAAGAGTCATTCACCACGATCAAGTAGGATTTATACCAGGGATGCAGGGCTGGTTCAATATTAGGAAAACCGTCCACATAATTGACCATATCAACAAGCAAACCAACAAAAATCACATGATTATTTCAATAGACGGAGAAAAAGTCTTTGATAAAATACACCACCATTCCTATTAAAAACACTAGAAAGCATAGGAATAGAAGGATCATTCCTAAAAATAATAAACAGTATATATCTAAAACCATCAACTAATATCATCTGCAATGGGGATAAACTAGATGCATTCCCAATAAGATCAGAAGTGAAACAAGGATGCCCATTATCACCTCTATTATTTGACATTGTACTAGAAACTCTAGCAGTAGCAACTAGAGAAGAAAAATAAATTGAAGGCATTAAAATAGGCAAGGAGGAGACCAAATTATCACTCTTTGTGGATGACATGATGGTCTACTTAAAGAATCCTAGAGATTCAACCAAAAAGCTAATCGAAATAATCAACAACTTTAGCAAAGTTGCAGGATACAAAATAAACCCAATTAAGTCATCAGCATTTCTATATATTTCCAACACATCTCAGTAACAAGAACTAGAAAGAGAAATCCCATTCAAGATCACCTTAGACAAAATAAAATACTTAGGAATCTATCTCCTGAAACAAACACAGGAACTATATGAACACAACTACAAAACACTCTCCACAGAACTAAAACTAGACTTGAACAATTGGAAGAACATTAACTGCTCATGGGTAGGATGAACCAATATAATAAAAATAACCATCCTACCCAAACTCATTTATCTATTTAGTGCCATGCCCATTGAACTTCCAAAACCTTTTTTTACTGATTTAGAAAAAAATCAAAGTTCATTTGGAAGAACAAAGGATCAAGGATATCCGGAGAAATCATGAAAAAAAAAATACAAAGGAAGGGGGCCTTGCAGTCCCAGATCTCAGACTATATTATAAAGCAGTGGTCATCAAAACAATTTGGTACTGGCTAAGAGACAGAAAGGAAGATCAGTGGAATAGACTCGGGGTAAGTGACCTCAGCAGGACAGTATATGACAAACCCAGAGAACCCAGCTTTTGGGATAAAAATACACTATTTCATAAAAACTGCTGGGAAAATTGGAGGACAGTGTGGGAAAGATTAGGTTTAGATCAACATTTCACACCCTACACCAAGATAAATTCAAAATGGGTGAATGACTTGAACATAAAGAAGGAAACTATAAGAAAATTAGGCGAACACAGAATAGTATACATGTCAGACCTTTGGGAAGGGAAAGATTTTAAAAATAAGCAAGATTTAGAAAGAGTCACAAAATGCAAAATAAATAATTTGGAATACACCAAATTAAAAAGTTTTTGTACAAACAAAACCAATGTAACTAAAATCAGAAGGAAAGCAACAAATTGGGAAGCAATCTTCATGAAAACCTCTGACAAAGGTTTAATTATTCAAATTTACAAAGAGCTAAATCAATTATACAAAAAATCAAGCCATTATCCAATTGACAAATGGGCAAGGGACATGAACAGGCAGTTCTCAGCCAAAGAAATCAAAACTATTAATAAGCACATGAAAAAGTGCTCTACATCTCTTATAATTAGAGAGATGCAAATCAAAACAACTCTGAGGTATCACCTCACACCTAGCAGATTGGCTAACAGGACAGCTATGGAAAGTAATGAATGTTGGAGGGGATGCAGCAAGGTAGGGACACTAATCCATTGTTGGTGGAGTTGTGAATTGATCCAACCATTCTGGAGGGCAACTTGGAACTATGCCCAAAGGGCGCTAAAAGACTGTCTGCCCTTTGATCCAGCCATAGCACTACTGGACTTGTACCCCAAAGAGATAATAAGGAAAAAGACTTGTACAAAAATATTCATAGCTGCACTCTTTGTGGTGGCCAAAAATTGGAAAATGAGGGGATGCCCTTCAATTGGGGAATGGCTGAACAAATTGTGGTATATGTTGGTGATGGAATACTATTGTGCTAAAAGGAATAATAAAGTGGAGGAATTACTATTTGGAAGGAAAATTTAATTCTGTTCACTATAATTTATAATAAAAATGATTTTGAAATGTTAATCTATAATTTTAAAAGGCACTGGAATGTACCATGTAAGTTTTCATTTGGATTTTAACTTATATTAAAATATCATATCAATTACTAAGAAACAATGCAGATAGTTTTTCTCCCCAATAGGCTGTCTTATTTAGATTGTATGCTATTTGTACCTTAAATTTTTATTTTGAATAGATAGAAGAGAATCCCATTTTAATTTCTGGACATCTGTTCTTTGGGTGTTAAATTAATCTGTATATTCCAGCTTCATCAAGGCAAGTCATTTAATTTCTCTTGGATTGGAATGAGATGTTTCCTAAAGTCTCTTTTCTAGTTCTTGAAAAGGAAGTCCCATTCTGTGATTTAAATCTTCATTTTTCTAATATGATTTATAAAAGAATGCATTAAAGAAAGCAGTCTGGTGTTCTGGAAAGAGTAGTGAATCAATCTGAGAATTTGGGATCAAATCTTAGATGGATGTGACCATGGACATGTTACTTCCCTTCTTTAGGTCTCAGGTTGATGAGATTATCATGGATGCCTCTTCCAGAGAAAGTGGAGACTGGACCCAAGACTCTGCTCCTGGTGAGACTGTTCTAAAATCTCTTCCTTTGAACTGACATATAGTAAGTGAAAAGCTGACTCTTAAATACTAGATTTTTTCTGAAAAAAAAAAAAAAAACAAAAAACAAAACACCCTGATTTCAAGAGAGACTTACTTCTTTTTTTTATTTTTTAACATTATTTTATTTGGTCATTTCCAAACATTATTCATTGGAAACAAAAATCATTTTCTTTTCCTCCCCCCCCCCACCTCTCCCATAGCCAATGCATGATTCCATTGGGTATCACATGTGTTCTTGACTCAAACCCATTTCCGTGTTGTTGGTATTTACATTAGAGTGTTCATTTAGAGTCTCTTCTCAGTCATATCCCCTCCACCCCTGTAGTCAAGCAGTTGCTTTTCATCGGTGTTTTTACTCCCACAGTTTATCCTCTACTTGCAGATAGTGTTTTTTAGATCCCTGCAGATTGTTCAGGGACATTGCATTGTTCCTAATGGAGAAGTCCATTACCTTCGATTGTACCACAGTATATCAGTCTCTGTGTATAATGATTTCCTGGTTCTGCTCCTTTCGCTCTGCATCAGTTCCTGGAGGTTGTTCTAGTCTCCATGGAATTCCTCTATTTTTACTATATGTCAGTTCAAAGGAAGAGATTTTAAAACAGTCTCACCAGGAGCAGTCTTGGGTCCAGTCTCCACTTCCAAATAATGAAGAACTTACCCTCACAGGAAGTGACAGCTCCTTTTAAAGATGCTTCTTTTGTGTCACTTCCTGTGCCTTCCCCTATTTTACATCTACCAATCATAGTTGATGCTTTGCTTTAGGACTGCCCAGAGGCAGTTAGTTTAATTCTGATTTGTCACTTGCACACATGTTTCACAGACCTCCCACTTAATGGCTAAATGGGATGTTTACACTTTTGGTGATTAGATCTAAAAATAGGCAGATCTCCATCCTCAACTTTTAAGTAGGGTGTTTATACTTTTGGTGATTAAAATCTAAAAATAGGCAGGGATTACAATTTAATCTTCATACTAGTAAATATCTTAAGTAGAATTCAAGTGCAGGTCCTCCTGAATTTAAATCCATTATTACCAGTTGCATCACCTAACTCCATTAATAATCATTTACTAACAAGCTACCATATGTCAGGCCCCCTGCAAGTTGCAAGATATTCAAAGACAGTGAAAGGCAGATCATCTGAAAATCCAAGCTGTGTTCATTCAAAGAATGCCATAACAATATTTTGGTGTTTTCCCCACACTCCCATGGCATCCTTTAATACACATTCTCATGGACTTACCAAGCCATATGAGAGGTAGGAGTACAGAAATTTTCACCTTCAACATGTTGCCATTGTTCTGATTTTTTGGGTGCTTCAACCTAACAATACTCCATCAATTACCCAAATTCTTGTTGAATGCTCCAATAAGAAACCATTCCTATTCGTCAAAAGACCCTCCTAAGTTTCTCTAAAATATGGAGATAATTCCTGATAGGTAAGCAGTCAAAGGATATGAATAGACAATTTTCAAAGGGGGAAATCCAAACTACCAAAAAAACATAAGGGAAAGAAAAAATATTTATATAAAACAGTAATAATTATAGAATTGCGTATTGAAGTGACTCCATAGTTCCATCTCAAATCTGCCAGACTGGCAAAAATAACAAAAAGAAAGAAAAGGAAAATTACAAATTTTGGATGGACTTTAGGACGTAGGTACACTTGTACATTGTTAGAACTATGAACTGGGCCAGTCAAGCAAAAAAGCAATTTGCAACTATTTCCAAAACTTACTAACCTGTGTACAATCTTCAGCCCAGAAGAACTCTGAATAGGTCTCTATCTCAGAGTTCAAAGAAAGAGAAAAACAACCTATACACACAAAATATTTAGAGTAGTTTTTTCATAGTGGACAAAAATTGGATAGTAAGGGAATGTTCTCTTGGTAAATGGCTAAACAAATTATGTGAATATAACAAAATAATAGTATGCCAAAAGAAATGATTAAATGAACAATTTCAGGGGGAAATGAGAAGATCATTCTGAACTGTTGCAATATGAAGTGAGCAGAACAAGGACAATTTATATGATGGTAACAACATTATAGAGAAAAACATAGTTTCAAACACCTTATATCTCTTACCAGTGCAGCTGTAAAGCATAAAATGTCCACAAGACAGAGAATGAAAAATAGTAATCACCTCCTGCCAGAGGGGAGGAAATTCAAATGCAGATATGGCCAACATGGGGATTTGTTTTGTTATGCATGATTATGGGAGGTCTTTGTTTTTCTGATTTTGCTATTATAAGTCAATGAGGAGAAGGCAGAGAGAGTAAGGGAATATAAATTCATATATGAATAAATTCATTTTAAAAACATAATAAATTTCAACCACTGCCAAGGAGTGGAAAAGTGAACATTCTGGACAGCATCTCCCCTCTTTCTTAACTCTCATGGCAGGACTCAGAATGGCCAAGCATTTAAGTTATAAGAAGCCTCAGAATGTCAAATGTCAGACTGTAGAAGCAAGAATGCCAGGAATGGAAGTATGTTTAATGATTATCTTGTTCAATGACCTCTTTTTTCCAGATGGGAAAATGAAGCCCCCCAAAACTGTAATGATTTGAACAAAAATTGGTGTTGAAGTCAGAGGACTTGCATTCAAATTTCTCCTATAAAATATATTTCTTTTATGACTTTGGGCAATACTTAGAACTTTCTTTTCCTCAGTTTCCTCCTCTAAATGCCCCTTTCCCCCATTTCTCAACTTAGGATGCTGTTCTTTAGTGTTTAAGACTGGCAGAGCATTCCTATCTCCACAACCCTGCTGTACAGAGAATTTTGCTAGGTTGTTTTAGACCCCCCCTTCCAGGTCTCAACCTTTGCTTTTTGAGATTCTGTCAAGTTAAATTCTTTCTCACAATATCCCTTTATAAAGGGTCTGAATGACAGAGAATTTCCCTCAATTTCAATAGTTCTTAACTTTTTCATCATACTTTTATATGATGTCACCCACACAGGAATAGACCAGTATCTATTGAATAACAAAATTCAAAAACTACTGTGAATTCAATAACACCTTTAATCAATTTTAATTTTATCCATTATTCTCAATCTAAATGCATCTTAAAAGTTTTCCCATATATAGGTTTATATGGGATATTATTTATTCAATCAGCAGAAGAGATATTTGTTTATTCACCATAATGAATAATTGTCTTTAGATTTGGAGAGACAATTTTTATAGACTGGAGAAACAATAAATCTCTGTCTTATTTCCCCAAGAATCAATAGCAAATGCTTTTTAAGCAGATGGTTTGTGCTAAGACAAGGACCATGCAACTAATGAAAAGCTAATTCCACATATGTCTACCATATTCAAGCAGGGGTCATTGAAATATATAATACAATTGGCCAGATCCCAAGATGATAGGCAGGAGGGTGTTGTTGTTTAGTTGTGCCTGACTTTTCATGACTCCTTTTGGGGGTTTTCTGGGCAAAGATATTGGACTACTTCAACATTTTCTTCTCTGGTTTATTGTGTAGATGAAGAAACTGAGGCAAATTGTAATCAATTAATTGTCTGGGGTCACATGGCTAGTAAATACCTAAGGCCAGATTTGAATTCTTCTCTTCCTTAACTTCTTTTCTGACACTCTTTCCTCTGTGCTATCTAGATGCCCAAAGAAGGTGCTAAAATATGCTAACTTTTAGTTCCCTCTCAGGTATGTAATATGTGTTCATATCCACATAAGACTAGTAATTTTCTAAATTTATTGAGAGCAGACTTCTTGGGTCCTGAGAATCACGTAGATACATGGCAGTTTCTGTTTTGTTTTGTTTTATATTTTTACATCAAATGACTTCCTTTGTCCCAATACTAATCAGCAAAGTATTATTCTTTTTTCAAACAACCCTCAGATATTCGGGATTACTGACCATCCATAAATGACTGAATTAATTATTAGTTCTTTTAGTCTGCCTAATATCATAGAGCATAACTCAATTTTGGATGGGACCTCATTGACTAACCACTAGATGAGGTAATCTTCATCTCCATATGAATGTCTGACCTAGAGCAAAGTCTCCTAACAATTTAAAGAAGTAGCCTTGGAGAAGGCCATTTATTCTAGTGTAGGCAGCTCACATAGAGAGGCTTCTCCTTAAGCTCAGGATTTCTATGTGTAGGGGAAAAAATAATAAGACTTGAATTGGGGAATAAAGTTATAATTTATTTAAATATATACATACTCAATTTACATATATATGCTAGCTTTACAAAAAATAAAAATTATAAAGGAGGGGTAAGGGCATGAGGCATCTGTAATTGCATCCTTAAATCTCATTTACCAAGACATGCTTCTTGCAGTCCTAAAATATGTATAACTAGAATTACCTAATACTAAATGATTATGAAGTGTTAGTGTCTATACAATTGTTCCAGACTTTTTGGTTCCACTTTGTTCTGCAGGAAAGAATTCGAGGTTGCTAGAGTACCAACCTCTTCTCCAAACCTGTGTATTAATTAGAATTTTGAACCCTTAAACTTCATCCCCCAGAAGAACTTCAGTATTTCCCATAATTCCTTTCCTCTCTCCACCATGTTTTGTAGTCATGTTTGTATATAGTTTGGTATCTCCTGCCTATTTCTCTTCTTCCTTGAGATCATAATTTGAGTTGATTAGCTCCTTTTTAACTCTAGTTTTATTTTAATAAATCTTATATAAATATAATACTTGAATTATTGTATATTAATTTTCATTTTCATACCTGCACAGTCCATATGGCTCACAGTACCTGTGAAAGTACATGCTATGGCTACTCATCTATTGTTCTCATACTTCTGCTCTGAACCAGTTTCTCTGCAGTTTGGTCTGTGAATACTTTTCTTTGTCCAAGAATTCTCTGTGGTTCCACCTTCTCTTTCCTAAGGCTTCCAACCCATATTGCACCTCATAGAGAAAGCAGGAACAAAATTCCATTTACACACATATTCAATTCCCATATTGGCCATGTCTAAAAAACTATGCTAGACTTTCTTTCCATCTCAGAAATAGCTAAGTATGTGCAACAACTGTGATCATCCCTTTTAAGATAAAGGCAAAAGCCCATAATTAGATATTAATGGAATAATCACCGATAAGTGCTGCAAATCATATAAAGAGGCACTCCAGATGGGCCCTGTTGTGCTCAAGAACTGGAAATAACTCCAAACTCAACCAGCTAAAATCAGCTCACTGCTCACAAAATTACAGTTTACAGGGGACTTTTGGAAAGGTCTGACCCTGGAAGGCCTGAGTGATTTTCATTCTGAACTCCCACCAGTTAACATAATTCTTGGTAAATAGTAGGCCTTTAAGAAACTTTTTTTTTAATTTGCCTTGACCTGGTTAGGAAGGTTTTCTTTACAGCAGACATAGAGGTAAATATCTCCTCAGAGGTTGACTCACTACATTATCTATATACTTGGAAAGCTTATAGGTGGATTGAATTAATTAAAATAAGAATTCCTTAGGGGCAGGGACAGAGGTGTTGTTTTTCTCTGTATCCTCCCCCTAGTACTCAGCAAAATTCCAAACACAAAAGTGTTCCATAAATGTTTGTTGACTTACCATCTTATTATGTCTTAAATCACTGTCTACCTGGTGGTCTCTTCTGATATTTCCAGAGGAACAGGAATTACTCGTGTCCTTTAGGAAATGGAGGAAACAGTATAAATGTATATAGAACTGACCCTGGAGTTAGAAAGGCATGAGTTCAATTCTTGATGCATCTGAGATTTCCTCATATAAGTAAAATCATAGGTCCCATCTTCACCCACTATTCTATGTGGTAGGGTTTCTGTATTCTAAAATTATTCCACCCTAATCAGACAACTCTTTAGAAGACCTGATTTTGCTATTTCCTGATCAATAATAATGGTGATGCTTGGAATAACAGAATCAGGTCTTGGAAACCCACATTCTCCACTCTACTCATTTTAACAAGACTTTGAAAGGTCTGCATCAAACTCAAGATTTAATTATCTGAGGAGATGGCCTTCAACAGACATGTGCAAAAAAAAAAAAAGGGCAGACCTCTGGGCTCTCCTAAGTCAAGCTAAGTCCTCATTGGTACAGATGAGATGCAGAAAAGTGATGTAAAAACATCCATATAAGGCACATCATTGACTGCCTTTCTCTCTTTCCCTGGAGAGATGACTCTGGGTGGTAGTGTGCTAAGCGTTCCGACATCTTGGAGTGTTGGGTGGTGAGTTTGCCCTGGAGCTGATTTCAGGTTCGGGCATCTTAGCTAAGCCTCTTTGGAGGTCAAGCTGATTCTTTCCTCCTTCACACTCAAAACCTGACTTTCTAGATCACCTATCTTCCTGCCCAGTACTAGCCCCTTCCTTCCTCCTTCTTTTTAAAATCTTCTCTATTATATCAATTAAATCACCATAAAATTTGGCAACTGCCTTGAGAATTTTATTATTTGGGATTTCCTTTGATGACCACTTAAATTTAGATTTTTCAGTCTCAACCATGATTTCACCCTTTACAGGTTTGAAACTATTTTTGTTTGTTTGTTTGGCAATCCATTTTGCAATAACTTCTTTTTTAAAAGAAAATATTTTTATAATTATAATCTATTTTCTATCCCTTCAATCCCTCCTTAAAAAAAAGACAAAAGGGGGAAAAAAGAAAAAACGTCTTTAGAGTATAAGCACAATGGTACTGCTGCTGTGTCTTTGAGGGGCTGAAGCATTGATCCAAATTGCTTCCAAGAATGACTTGAACCACTTTAAAATTCCACCAACAGTACTTCAATGTGCCTGTTTTCCTTCAGTCCTTCCAACATTTGTCATTTCCCATTTTTGTCAATTTTGTCAATCAATTGTGTGTATGTGTGTGTGAAAAAGAAAAAAAGAGGTGGGGGTGAGGAAGGGAGACAGAAAGAGGGAGGGAAAGAGAGGGAGGGAGAGAGAAAGCATTAGTTGTTTTAATTTGCATTTCTCTAATTAGCAGGAATTTGAAGCATTTTTTTCATATGGTAATGGTTAAAATAGACTCCTTTTCTGTCATCTCTCCTTACATGAGTGATGGCATGCTAAAGTGCTCTTCTCTATGGATTTCGGTGTGGAAACAGTCCAGCAGTGACTCTGAGGAAAGCATGCAAGATGTCTCACAGCTCTCTTAGGAGAATGGCCTTCTGACCAAGATGAGAACTTTGCTCATTCCTTTGACAGGAGTTTGGACCAATGAGTTTAACTAACTTCTCCGATGAGGTAGAAGCCACACTGATTTCATTGAGGTGAGAGATGTCTTTACAGAACCTAGACTCCCACAGAAATAAGTCGACCAATTTCCATGTGTTCTCACATGGCTGTAAGGGGATGTAGGGAGCAGGGGAATTGAAGAGATGACCTTGGACTAGATGGTTTCTATTGACCTTTTTCATTTTAACAATATGGTTAAAAGCTTTTTCAGCTGCCATTTTCTCTATTTTTCATGGTTAAATAATTCCCAAAGATGGACAGGACCTCTGAGTCTCTTTCACCTACAAGAAGAAACCCTTGCAACACTTAAACAGAAATCCTTTCCCTTCTGCATCTTTGACCAATGAATATCCAGCTTCAATTTGAAGAAATTGTGGGAAATGGAAAACTTCGTAGGCAGCCCATTCCTTTTAGGGATAGCCTACCCTGCTAGGGCTAAGATCTGCCCTTCTAAGTTCCTTGAAGTTTTAGTCTTATCTACTGATTGTGAATTTTAGTTTTATTACACTCTGCTTAGTCTTTAGAATTCTAGCAACCAGGAAAGTATATACCGACACTTAAGGATTAAATGTGGGAAGGATGGCCTATGACTGGCATGTGCTAGCAAGTGACAAATCAGAAACAACTGACTTACCCCCGTGCTGTCCTAAGCCAAACTTAAGCCACCATTGGTACATGTGAGACATAGGAAGTGATGTAAAGAACTGCCTATATATTTCACATAACTTCCTGTGAGCTCTCTCTCAGTGGTGTTGTGAGCTTTTCACAGAGTTTGGAGTGTTTGTGGCTTTGGTGGACTTTGGTGGAAGAGTTTACTGGGAGGAGCTCTATAGCATGGTGTAGGTGAGGCATTTTCCCTGAACAGGCACTTGGAAAGTGATAAGGCTGATTCCCCCTTTTCCTTGACCTTCTGAAGGCACTATCCTCCGAGGAGGCCTCTCATCTTGGAGGAGGCCTCGTGTCTGGAAGCCAAGCTATATTAATCTTCTGAGAAGGCCCCTTGGCTGAGGTTTATGAACTTTC
The DNA here is from genome assembly GCF_027887165.1 of Monodelphis domestica. Classification (NCBI taxonomy): domain Eukaryota; kingdom Metazoa; phylum Chordata; class Mammalia; order Didelphimorphia; family Didelphidae; genus Monodelphis; species Monodelphis domestica. Next base: position 740,955,028 of record NC_077227.1, on the reverse strand, counting down.
CCTGTTTTAGGCCAGGTTGTAGCAGATATTCTACACTTTCCCTCTTTCTCCTTCTTCTTATCTTCTTCCTTCTATTGTAAATAAACCACCATAAAATCCCATACTGACTTGATTATTTCATTGGGATTGAATTTAAATCCCTGGCGACCACTAATATAATATAATCAGTCTCAACCCTAAATTTTACACCTAACATGGTGGCAATCTCTCCTTCACAGGATATTTTAAGATATTTAATATCCTTCCATCTCAACTGTAAAACTCAAGGTTCTAATATTCTCTGCTTTAAGGCCCCTTTCAGTCTTGATTTTCTCTGTTCTAAGGTACCTTCCATTTCAAGCAGTTGGACAAGAGAAGCAGATTCCCCCTCCCCCTGCTAAAAATAGCCTGGCCAGTAGGGAGAGCAAGCAACCAGGCAAAAAGTAGGAAAAAAAAAACACAACAGCTCTAAAGAGAGTTGGAGTTTGGGAGAGTGGATGGGCTGGGTAAAGAACCTTGGGAGGAGAAATGTGGCTTAAATTTTTTTTCTAGGCTATCATAAAAATTTGAGAGAGTTTCTAGTCCCTTTTGGCCACCATCTATAAAATGTAATCTCTAATAATAAAAATATTATAGTTTTGGAGGTTTATTAAATGATCATTAGTAATTAAGGAATAAGGAGGATACAAAATAAAGACCATGTGCCCATGGCTGATCAGCCAGTTCAAACACCTGCCTTAATATCACCAAACTTGGTACCAGAAGTAAAGAGATGGGACCTTCCACGTCCCCACTTAATATGCCCTATCTACAAGAATTACATAATGACAGGAAATCAGTGGGCTCCTGGGAAAATGTAGTTCCTTTATAGGGTAAGAGATTTTCAATTATACAACTACATGACCTAACTATTGTGTAATTCGAATCTGTTACCCTAAACACTAAGATCCCCAACAAAACTATGATTCCCAGCACCCTACTCGCTTCCTGCTCTGATGTGATGATATAGATGGGCTATAAATTGGGTGGATTTCCATGTCTAGCACTCTTTCCTTCCTATGGTGGTTTTGTTGGAGTGGGGATTTTTGAGCATTTTGAACAACTTAGTCATGTGGTTCTATTTTGTCAGAAAATAAACTTTATAAAATAATAATTGAAGTATTGGTCATTAATTTTAATCTTATACTACTTTCAAGGACCTTGAAGTCTTTATTTTTTGCTAGCTAGTAGCAGTGGCTTCCATGGGCATTGGGATGCTTAGTACAACTGAGGCAGAGGGCTAATCCTTCTAGAGTTTTCTTTCACCAAGCAGTAGGCTTTGAAAAGCTCAATGTGATCTCCAATCCCCATACTGTAAAAAATGGAGACTTGAATCCAGGACTTCAATCCCCAGGACTCTTGCTCACTTCCCAGAATGCCTTGTAACCTCACCTGGGCTAAGAGTGAGATGGGGTATTTAACCTGGCTGTAAAGGCTATTAGCTCTCTTCTCTTCCTGTCTCCGCTGGCAAGCAGATGTCTCTCATGATGTGAGTGAAATTGAATTGGGCCTTTTGGCCCACCTAGCACGTGCCTTTCTTACTTGTATTTTCTTTAAATTCTCAACCTTAAATAAACCTCTAAAAATATAATACTCCTTGCAGAGAGAAACTAATTTCTACCTGCCTCAGTTTCCCACAATTTAAAACATAACAGTTGAATTTTAATCTTTACAATACTGAAATTCTTTTGGAAAGTAAAAGGGCTTAGCCTGTAAAACAAGGTATGTATTAGGCAGATTCGACCAGAAGAGAGAAGGGGCAGGGCTACCTCATAGAGTTTCATTGTTATAGAAACATTCTTGAGCAGGAAATCCATTTGCAAGAGAATAAGCTGTGAAGATTAACTCTCCCCTGATTGTGAAGATTAAAATGGAAACCCCTGCCTATTTTTTAAACTTAATCACCAAAAGTGTAAACACCCTACATAAAAGTTGAGTATGGGGATAAGCCAATTTTCATATCTAATCACCAAAAGTGTAAACATCCCATTTAACCATTAAGTGGGAGGTCTGTGACCCACCTATGCAATAGTGGGTGACAAATCAGAATTAAACTAACTGTCTCTGGACAGTCCTAAAGCAAAGTTTCAACTGTGATTGGTAGAAGTAAAATTAAGGGAAGGCACAGGAAGTGATGCAACAGAAGCATCTTTAAAAGGAGCTGTCATTTCCTGTGAGGGACAGAGTTCTTCATTCTTTGGAGTGGAGGCTGAACCTGAGACCCTGTTCCTGTTGAGGCTATTCTAAAATCTCTTCCCTTGAACTTTCATGTAGTGAATGAAAAGCTAACTCAACTGCTGGATTTTCTGAAGAAAAGAAAAAAAAAACTAGCCGTAGGAGAGACTTACCTCTTGAGAGAGACTTCCCCAGGTCCCTTGGCTTTGCTGAGGCCTAAGGACTAACTCTCCCTGCCTGGGTTGAGCCAGGGGCCAGGAGTCAACTACTTAGTGCTCAGGCTAGATATCTTACCTCATCCTCTCTCTGATTTCTTGCTTCACTCTTTCTACATTTTGTAAGTAAATTGTAAATAAAATCTCTTTGGAATAAATTAAATTCCTGGTGATGACTCTTAAATAATCCAGTCTAATCCTTTTAAAAATAACCCCTTTTCCTCCTTACAAAGCTAATTACACACTTGTGAGCAGAGCTCAATGTTCCATTTAATGGGGAGAACTGGCTGAATCATCTCTCAGACATCGGTTGTGGTTGTGGTTGTAATTTTGCATGTGCGTGTGCATGAGTGTGTGTGTGTGTGTGTGTGTGTGTGATACTTCAAGATATTTATGCTTACTGCGTATACTTCAAATTGATCTCTTAAGCATCACCTGAATAAACAACTGAATAGAACTAGAATAAATAAAAAGGAAAACGTGAAGCCTAAGACAGAAAACTATTTCACATAGGCACTGCATACACATGCAGTGTAGTTAATTGCTTGATCAATATTATAGTAAGCAGGCTAAATGCCCATCAAACCTGTCCATGGTACTAGAATTCCTTTCAGAATTTCTGACCCAGAAATAATAGCTCCACACTTCTATAGCCCAGGATCGTCTGCTTCATGCATAGCTCACAATAACAACACTTACATGATCAGGGTAGGGTGGAGGTAACTGAAATTGCCCCATTTGAAGATGAGAAGACTGAGGTTATAGGAGCTGCCCATAATCACATAATAATAATTGGTAGAATGGGCAATCATGCACGAACCATTTCCAAGGTAGAGAGAGAATTTTTCTTAGCCATGCACTGGGGAACAGGCATAGAATCTGGAATTAATTAAGTCTTAGTTGGGGCAGCTGGGTGACTCAGTGGGTAAAGAGACAGGTCCAGAGATGGGAGGTCCTAGGTTCAAATCCGGACTTAGACACATCCTAACTGTGTGACCCTGGACAAGTCACTTAACACCCCCTATCACTCTTCTACTTTGGGGCAGTGGGACAGGGTGCATGATATTCTTTGGAGCCCAAACTAAGCAGAGCTCATGAAGGAAAATGGAAAAAGGAGAGGAATTGGGCAGTACCAAGAATCCCTGGCTCCTAAGGGAAGCCTGATCTTTAGTTTATACTGGTTTAGATCTTAATTTGCAGTGCTCCTGTTGTACTAGATAGGGCTACCAGAGCCAGGGATTAATTTAATCACTACAATACACCTGTAAAAAAAGGCACAACACTTTTCTATAGGGAAAAATAATGCATGAACAGATTGATATTTTTTTACTTGAGGAATATATATGCAAACATATATGTATATATGTGTATATGTTTCTCTCCCTCTCTCTGTCTCTGTCTCTCTGTCTCTCTCTGTCTCTCTGTCTCTCTGTCTCTCTCTCTCTCTCTCTCTCTCTCTCTCTCTCTCTCTCTCTCTTGTCTTCCTCCATCCCCTTCACCCATTCTTTTTTATGGATAGAATTAGAAAACTCACATACAAGTAACTGCATAGTGATTTTAAGTCCAGAGGGCACTATTAATAGCAGCTAACATCAGGAAATGGCATTTAAGGCAGTGTCATTTAAACTAAACTTTTAAAGAGGTTTAGGGATCCTAAGAGGCAAAGATATGAAAGGCTCTTGTCTAAGAATGAAAAGATCTCTCCTCTTTCTTCCATCTTTCCCATAGTATATGATAAAGGGAAACTATCTTTATCTCTCTGGGCTCCAGTTTTCTCATCTGTAATAAGGGAATATTGATACAGGTCCTTGGGGGGAAAAACTTTGGGGGAAGTCTAAAAACTCTGTGTGAATTGTTATAATTATTTTTAAGGAATAGCAAGAAAAAGGACTACCAGTACATGTTTTTCCTCAAGACTTCTTTGGGACATGAAATTTATCACAGGGCAATCCATTTCACATTCTTTGAAACAGGACAATCCCATCAAATTAAATATGTGTAACAGCAACTTGAAATTGACAAAGTAATTGACATATGTGATTATTTTCTATGCTAACTTGAAAGTAAAAGGGGTAGGTATTAGCTCTCAAAGATAGGAAGGTATTTACCCAAGAATATAAAGTTAATAGATGGCAGTACATTATGTGATGCCACCTGCTGTTTTTCCTTGTTCTCTGCTCATCATATCTGACTTGATCCAAAATGCTGTTTTTCACTATCTCAGAGTTGCCCACAAATTATTTTCCTAAGATCTCTAAAGACCAGGGAAGTCTTTTAAAGTCCCCAGAACTGATGGTAGGAGCTGGGCTACTTCCTTCAGGGTCATTATTCAAGGAAGTAATCAGTCCTATAAGAGTGCTTTTATTAAAGACTATGCTTTTGTGACATCTAGTTTCTAGAGGCTAAAGTTCCTATCTGATACAAATCAAGAATGCATTAAGAGGAGGCAGCTGAGTAGCTCAGTGGATTGAGAGCCAAGCCTAGAGATGGGAGGTCCTGGGTTCAAATTTGGCCTCAGACACTTCCCAGCTGTGTGACCTTGGGCAAGGCACTTAACCCCCATTGCCTAATCCTTACTGCTCTTCTGTCTTGGAGTATTGATACCAAGATGGAAGGTAAGGGTTTTTTTTAAAAGTGCATTAAGAAGCTGTTT